>NW_027552586.1:0-70687 GCF_045843805.1 Urocitellus parryii | reverse complement strand
GCCTGGTTTCTAAAGGTTTTTTAAAATATCTATTTAGAAGTACTGCAAATTATTTCAAAAACCCATTTTATTGGCTATGAGAAACAGTGGATGAATAGGATTTGCTCTAGAAACTTGCTGAGTCACTTCATTTGAACAGTGTCACCACCACGCTGTGAAGGAGGGTGCATCTTTGAATTGAGTCCTCCCTGTTTCCAGCCCCTCAGTTCAGCCTCCGAGGCACCAGGCTGTCCGCTACCCACGCAAGCCCTTAAAGGCACGCGGCAGCCCCTCCTGGGGTGAACACCCTGCCTCTCCTTCTCCTTGGCCCTCCCGGCATCTGACTCACCTGAGCCTCCTACTAAGCCACCCTCAGACATCTGGGGGCCCCAAGTCCATCCGCAGCCGTCCCATAACCCCAGCGACAGCATGCACAGCATCCATGCGCCAGACGCAGTGATTCCCCAATTTCAGCCCACACAAGCCCTGGAGCTTGTTAAGACAGACTTCTGGGTCCTATCCCCAGACTGTGCCATTCCACAGGTGACGCTGGTGCTCCCAGTCCAGGTACCGCAGTCTGAGACCCACGGGCCTGGAGAAGGTTGGGACCAGCACATCCCTGCTCTGTTCCAGGCTGCACCCGCCACTGATTGAGAGGCACGCTATCCCGTCATTTCCATTAGACCAAGCCAACTTTGGGCCAGAACAACGCATCCGATAAGCACTCCCATGTGAAGAGGAAGGCCAACAGGCCAGACCCAGGAAATGGAGGGACAGGGGCAGCCACGAGGCCAGAGAAAAGAGGGAGAAGCCAGAGAGAGTGGCTTTCAGTTGCCACCAACGCAAGGCGACCCCAGAGCTACCAGACGCCCTGCTTCCCTACCAGCAAAGGGGACGGAGGGACCCGTCGCATGCCTGCGTGCAAATCACCATCTCTAACCAGAAAACCAAGGCAAATGCAGTGCCACAGAGAAATCACTGGCTGCCAGGAGGTCTCCCTTTGACAGACCCCTAGACACCACGTGTTGCCATCTCTGTCTCTCTTGAGGCCTTCAGACGTCCCTAGGTCCCAGCCACCCTTGTCCTGGAGGCCCACAGCAACGGAGCCAGCCACTCCTGCTGCCGTTGGGGGACAAAGGCCGGTCCTGGTGGGCCTGCGACTCAGCTTTTGGGCCCTTGAGAGAAATTAACTCCAGTTTGCCATTCTGGGGGGCTCAGGGTTTAACCCCATTGGTCCTTGGTTCAGGAGAAGAATCAGCAGCAAGCTGACGGGAAGGGCACGGGGTGGGGACAGCGTTGGGGTTTTCACAGACGTCAGGGCTGAGACTGGCCACAAGCCATCCAACCCGGGATCCCCACCTGAACAGTGCAAGGGAACCACCCGGCCTCGCTCCACATGGGGATGCGGTTGTCCCCCAGGGGTGAGTGGTCGCCAGACCTTCTCCAGATGATGCCACAGGGCGGGCTTGAGTGTCGTCCATCACAAAAAAAGTCCAGCCCAGGGGAGGTAGGAGAAGTCTTTCCTCAGTACTGTGGTAGTTAGTACAGTGGAGCCTAGTGTAGGTAGAAGTAGTCTTTTTGCAGTACTGTGGTAGTTAGTAAGTGGAGCCTAGTGGAGGTAGAAGTAGTCTTTCCTCAGTACTGTGATTGTTAGTACACTGGAGCCTAGTAGAGGTAGAAGTAGTCTTTCCTCAGTACTGAGGTTGTTAGTACAGTGGAGCCTAGTGGAGGTAGGAGTTGTCTTTCCTCAGTACCGTGGTTGTTAGTACTGTGGAGCCTAGTCGAGGTAGGAGTAGACAGTCTCTCAGTACTGTGGAAGTTAGTACAGTGCAACTTGTGGAGGTAGGAGTAGTCTTTCCTCAGTACTGTGGTTGTAAGTACAGTGGAACCTAGTGGAGGAAAGAGTAGTCTTGCTCGCAGTACTGTGGTTGTTAGTACAGTGGAGCCTAGTGGAGGTAGGAGTAGTCTTTCCTCAGTACTGTGGTTGTTAGTACAGTGGAGCCTTGTGGAGGTAGGAGTAGTCTTTCTCTCAGTACTGTGGTTGTTAGAACAGTGCAACTTGAGGAGGTAGGAGTAGTCTTTCCTCAGTACTGTGGTTGTTAGTACAGTGGATCCAAGTGGAGGTAGGAGTAGTCGTTCCTCAGTACAGTGGTTGTTAGTACAGTGGAGCCTAGTGGAGGTAGGAGTAGTCTTTCTCTCAGTACTGTGCTTGTTAGTACACTGGAGCCTAGTGGAGGTAGGAGTAGTCTGTCTCTCAGTACTGTGGTTGTTACCACAGTGGAGCCTAGTGGACGTAGGAGTAGTCTTTCCTCAGTACTGTGGTTGTTAGTACAGTGGAGCCTAGTGGAGGTAGGAGTAGTCTTTCTCTCAGTACTGTGGTTGTTAGTACAGTGGAGCCTAGTGGAGGTAGGAGTAGTCTTTCCTCAGCACTGTGGTTGTTAGTACTGTGGAGCCTAGTGGAGGTAGGAGTAGTCTTTCCTCAGTACTGTGGTTGTTAGTACAGTGGAGCCTTGTGGAGGTAGGAGTAGTCTTTCTCTCAGTACTGTGGTTGTTAGAACAGTGGATCCAAGTGGAGGTAGGAGTAGTCTTTCCTCAGTACTGTGGTTGTTAGTACAGTGGATCCAAGTGGAGGTAGGAGTAGTCTTTCCTCAGTACTGTGGTTGTTAGTACTGTGGAGCCTAGTGGAGGTAGGAGTAGTCTTTCTCTCAGTACTGTGGTTGTTAGTACAGTGGAGTCTAGTGGAGGTAGGAGTAGTCTTTCCTCAGTACTGTGGTTCTTAGTACAGTGGAGTCTAGTGGAGGTAGGAGTAGTTTGTCTCTCAGTACTGTGGTTGTTAGAACAGTGCAACTTGAGGAGGTAGGAGTAGTCTTTCCTCAGTACTGTGGTTGTTAATACAGTGGAGCCTAGTGGAGGAAAGAGTAGTCTTGCTCAGAGTACTGTGGTTCATAGTACAGTGGAGCCTAGTGGAGAAATGAGTAGTCTTTCCTCAGTACTGTGGTTGTTAGTACAGTGGAGCCTTGTGGAGGTAGGAGTAGACTTTCTCTCAGTACTGTGGTTGTTAGTACAGTGGATCCAAGTGGAGGTAGGAGTAGTCTTTCCTCAGTACTGTGCTTGTTAGTACAGTGGATCCAAGTGGAGGTAGGAGTAGTCTTTCCTCAGTACTGTGGTTGTTAGTACTGTGGAGCCTAGTGAAGGTAGGAATAGACATTCTCTCAGTACTATGGTTGTTAGTACAGTGGAGTCTACTGGAGGTAGGAGTAGTCTTTCCTCAGTACTGTGGTTGTTAATACAGTGGAGCCTAGTAGAGTTAGGAGGAGTCTTTCCTCAGTACTGTGGTTGTTAGTACAGGGGAGTCTAGTGGAGGCAGGAGTAGTCATTCCTCAGTACTGTGGTTGTTAGCACAGTGGAGCCTAGTAGAGGTAGGAGTAGTCTTTCCTCAATACTGTGGTTGTAGATACAGTGGAGCCAATTGGAGGTAGGAGTAGTCTGTCTCTCAGTACTGTGGTTGTAAGTACAGTGGAGACTAGTGGAGGTAGAAGTAGTCTTTCTTCAGTACTGTGGTTGTTAGTACAGTGGAGTCTAGTGGAGGTAGGAGTAGTCTTTCCTCAGTACTGTGGTTGTTAGTACAGTGGAGCCTAGTGGAGGTAGGAGTAGTCTTTCCTCAGTACTCTGGTTGTTAGTACAGTGAATCCAAGTGGAGGTAGGAGTAGTCTTTCCTCAGTACTGTGGTTGTTAGTACAGTGGAGTCTAGTGGAGGTAGAAGTAGTCTTTCCTCAGTACTGTGGTTGTAAGTACAGTGGATCCTACTGAAGATAGGAGTAGTCTTTCCTCAGTACTGTGTTTGTAGGTACAGTGGAGCCAATTGGAGGTAGGAGTACTCTTTCTCTCAGTAAAGTGGTAGTTATTACAGTGGAGCGTAGTGGAGTTAGAAGTAGTCTTGCCTCAGTACTGTGGTTTTTAGTAGAGTGGAGCCTATTGGAGGTAGGAGTAGTCTTTCCTCAGTACTGTGGTTGTAAGTACAGTGGAGCCTAGTGGAGGTAGGAGTAGTCTTTCCTCAGTACTGTGGTTGTAGGTACAGTGGAGCCTAGTGGAGGTAGGAGTAGTCTTTCCTCAGTACTGTGGTTGTAAGTAGAGTGGAGCCAAGTTAAGGTAGGAATAGTCTTCCCTCAGTACTGTGGTTGTTAGTGCAGTGGAGCCTAGTGGAGGTAGTAGTAGTCTTTCCTCAGTACTGTGGTAGTTAGTAGAGTGGAGCCTAGTGGAGGTAGGAATAGTCTTTCTCTCAGTACTGTGGTTGCTAGTACAGTGGAGCCTAGTGGAGGTAGGATTCGTCCTTCTCTCAGTACCGTGGTTGTTAGTATAGTGGAGCCTAGTGGAGGAAAGAGTAGTCTTTCTCTCAGTACTGTGGTTGTTAGTACAGTGGAGCCTAGTGAAAGTAGGAGAAGTCTTTCTCTCAGGCTGTGGTTGTTAGTAGAGTGGAGCCTAGTGGAGGTAGGAGTAGTCTGTGTCCAGTTCTGTGGTTGTTAATACAGTGGAGCCTAGTGGAAGTAGAAGTAGTCTTTCCTCAGTACTGTGGTTGTTAGTATAGTGGAGCCTAGTGGAAGTAGGAGTAGTCTTTCCTCAGTACTGTGGTTGTTAGTACAGTGGAGCCTACTGGCGGTAGGAGAAATCTTTCTCTCTGTACTGTAGTTGTTAGTACAGTGGAGCCTAGTGGAGGTAGGAGTAGTCTTTCCTCAGTACTGTGGTTGTTAGAACAGTGGAGCCTAGTGGCGGTAGGAGTAGTCTTTTCTCAGTACTGTGGTTGTAAGTACAGTGGAGCCCAGTGGAGGTAGGAGTAGTCTTTCCTCAGTACTGTGCTTGTTATTACAGTGGAGCCTAGTGGCGGTAGGAGTAGTCTTTTCGCAGTATTGTGGTTGTTAGTACAGTGGAGCCTAGTGGAGGTAGGAGTAGTCTTTCCTCAGTACTGTGGTTGTTAGTACAGTGGAGTCTAGTTTAGGAAGGAGAAGTCTTTCCTCAGTACTGTGGTTGTTAGTACACTGGAGCCTGGTGGAGGTAGAGGAACTCTTTCTCTCAGTACTGTGGTTGTTAGTACAGTGGAGCCTAGTGGAGGAAAGAGTAGTCTTTCTCTCAATACTGTGATTGTTAGTACAGTGGAGCCTAGTGGACGTAGGAGTAGACTGTCTCTCAGTACTGCGGTTGTTAGTACAGTGGACCTGGTGCAGGTAGAAGCACTCTTTCTCTAGGTACTGTGGTTGTAAGTACAGTGGAGCCTAGTGGAGGTAGCAGTAGTCTTTCCTCAGTATGTGGTTGTTAGTACAGTGGAGCCTACTGAAGGTAGGAGTAGTCTTTCTCTCAGTACTGTGGTTGTAAGCACAGTGGAGCCTACTGAAGGTAGGAGTAGTCTTTCTCTCAGTACTGTGGTTGTTAGTAAAGTGGAGCCTTGTGGAGGTAGGAGTAGTCTTTCTCTCAGGCTGTGGTTGTTAGTACAGTGGAAGCTAGTGGAGGTAGGAGTAGTCTTTCCTCAGTACTGTGGTTGTTAGTACAGTGGAGCCTAGTAGCGGTAGGAGTAGTCTTTCCTCAGTACTGTGGTTGTTAGTACAGTGGAGCCTAGTGGAGGTAGGAGTAGTCTTTCCTCAGTACTGTGGTTGTTAGTACAGTGGAGTCTAGTTTAGGTAGGAGAAGTCTTTCCTCAGTACTGTGGTTGTTAGTACAGTGGAGCCTGGTGGAGGTAGATGTACTCTTTCTCTCAATACTGTGGTTGTTAGTAGAGTGGAGCCTAGTGGAGGTAGGAGTACTCTTCTCTCAGTACTGTGGTTTATAGTACAGTGGAGCCTAGTGGAGGAGAGAGTAGTCTTTCCTCAGTACTGTGGTTGTTAGTACAGTGGAGCCTACTGAAGGTAGAAGTAGACTTTCTCTCAATACTGTTGTTGTTAGTACACTGGAGCCTTGTGGAGGTAGGGGTATCTTCCTCAGTACTATGGTTGTTAGTAGAGTGGAGCCTAGTGGAGGTAGGAGTAGACTTTCTGTCAGTACTGAGGTGGTTAGTACACTGGAGCCTAGTGGACGTAGGAGAAGTCTTTCCCCAGTACTGTGGTTGTTAGTACAGTGGAGCCTAGTGGAGGTAGGAGTAGTCTTTCCCTCAGTACTGTGGTTGTTAGTAGAGTGGAGCCTAGTGGAGGTAGGAGTAGTCTTTCTCTTAGTACTGTGGTTGTAGTTACAGTGGAGCCAATTGGAGCTAGGAGTAGTCTTTCCTCAGTACTGTGGTTGTTAGAACAGTGGAGCCTAGTGGAGGTACGAGTAGTCTGTCTCTCAGTACTGTGGTTGTTAGTACAGTGTAGCCTAGTGGAGGTAGGAGTAGTCTTTCCTCAGTACTGTGGTTGTAAGTACAGTGGAGCCTAGTGGAGGTAGGAGTAGTCTGTCTCTCAGTACTGTGGTTGTTAGTACAGTAGAGCCTAGTGGAGGTAGGAGTAGTCTTTCCTCAGTACTGTGGTTGTTAGTACAGTGGAGACTAGTGGAGGTAGGATTAGTCTGTCTCTCAGTACTGTGGTTGTTAGTACAGTGTAGCCTAGTGGAGGTAGGAATAGTCTTTTCTCAGTACTGTGGTTGTAGGTACAGTGGAGCCAATTGGAGCTAGGAGTAGTCTTTCCTCAGTACTGTGGTTTTTAGAACAGTGGAGCCTAGTAGAGGTAGGAGTAGTCTGTCTCTCAGTACTGTGGTTGTTAGTACAGTGTAGCCTAGTGGAGGTAGGAGTAGTCTTTCCTCAGTACTGTGGTTTTAAGTACAGTGGAGCCTAGTGGAGGTAGGAGTAGTCTTTCCTCAGTACTGTGGTTGTTAGTACAGTGGAGCCTAGTGGAGGTAGGAGTAGTCTTTCTCTCAATACTGAGGTTGTTAGTACAGTGGAGCCTAGTGGCGGTAGGAGTAGTCTTTTCGCAGTACTGTGTTTGTTAGTACAGTGGAGCCTAGTGGATGTAGGAGTAGTCTTTCCTCAGTACTGTGGTTGTTAGTACAGTGGAGTCTAGTTTAGGTAGGAGAAGTCTTTCCTCAGTACTGTGGTTGTTAGTACAATGGAGCCTGGTGGAGGTAGAGGAACTCTTTCTCTCAGTACTGTGGTTGTTAGTACAGTGGAGCCTAGTGGAGGAAAGAGTAGTCTTTCTCTCAGTACTGTGGTTGTTAATACAGTGGAGCCTAGTGGAGGAAAGAGTAGTCTTTCCTCAGTACTGTGGTGGTTAGTACAGTGGAGCCTAGTGGACGTAGGAGTAGTCTGTCTCTCAGTACTGTGGTTGTTAGTAGAGTGGAGCCTGGTGGATGTAGAAGCACTCTTTCACTCAGTACTGTTGTTGTAAGTACAGTGGAGGCTAGTGGAGGTAGAAGTAGTCTTTCCTCAGTACTGTGGTTGTTTGTAGAGTAGAGCCTACTGAAGGTAGAAGTAATCTTTCTCTCAGTACTGTGGTTGTTAGTACAGTGGAGCCTTGTGGAGGTAGGAGTAGTCTTTAATAAGTACTGTGGTTGTTAGTACAGTGGAGCGTAGTGGAGGTAGGAGTAGTCTTTCTCTCAGTACTGTGGTTTTTAGTACAGTGGAGCCTAGTGGAGGTAGGAGTAGTCTTTCCTCAGTACTGTGGTTGTTAGTACAGTAGAGCTTAGTGGAGGTAGGAGTAGTCTTTCCTCAGTACTGTGGTTGTTAGAACAGTGGAGCCTAGTGGAGGTAGGAGTAGTCTGTCTCTCAGTACTGTGGTTGTTAGTAGAGTGGAGCCTAGTGGAGGTAGGAGTAGTCTTTCTCTCAGGCTGTGCTTGTTGGTAGAGTGGAGCCTAGTGGAGGTAGGAGTAGTATTTCCTCAGTACTGTGGTTGTTAGTACAGTGGAGCCTACTGGAGGGAGGAGTAGTCTGTCTCCCGGTACTGTGATTGTTAGTACAGTGGAGTCCAGTGGAGGTAGGAGTAGTCTTGCCTCAGTACTGTGGTTGTTCCTATAGTGGAGCCTTGTGGGGGTAGGAATAGTCTTTCTCTCAGTACTGTGGTTTTTCGTACAGTGGAGCCTAGTGGAGGTAGGAGTCGTCTTTCTCTCAGTACTGAGATTGTTAGGACAGTGGATCCAAGTGGAGGTAGGAGTAGTCTTTCCTCAGTACTGTGGTTGTTAGTACTGTGGAGCCTAGTGGAGGTAGGAGTAGTCTTTCTCTCAGTACTCTGGTTGTTAGTACAGTGGAGTCTAGTGGAGGTAGGAGTAGTCTTTCCTCAGTACTGTGGTTCTTAGTACAGTGGAGTCTAGTGGAGGTAGGAGTAGGCTTTCCTCAGTACTGTGGTTGTTAGTACAGTGCAACTTGAGGAGGTAGGAGTAGGCTTTCCTCAGTAAGGTGGTTGTTAGTACAGTGGAGCCTAGTGGAGGAAAGAGTAGTCTTGCTCACAGTACTGTGGTTCTTAGTACAGTGGACCTAGTGGAGGAATGAGTAGTCTTTCCTCAGTACTGTGGTAGTTAGTATAGTGGAGCCTAGTGGAGGTAGGAATAGTCTTTCTCTCAGTACTGTGGTTGCTAGTACAGTGGAGCCTAGTGGAGGTAGGATTCGTCCTTCTCTCAGTACTGTGGTTGTAAGAATAGTGGAGCCTAGTGGAGGAAAGAGTAGTCTTTCTCTCAGTACTGTGGTTGTTAGTACAGTGGAGCCTAGTGAAGGTAGGAGTAGTCTTTCTCTCAGGCTGTGGTTGTTAGTAGAGTGGAGCCTAGTGGAGGTAGGAGTAGTTTGTGTCCAGTTCTGTGGTTGTTAATACAGTGGAGCCTAGTGGCAGTAGAAGTAGTCTTTCCTCAGTACTGTGGTTGTTAGTATACTGGAGCCTGGTGGAAGTAGGAGTAGTCTTTCCTCAGTACTGTGGTTGTTAGTACAGTGGAGCCTACTGGCGGTAGGAGAAATCTTTCTCTCTGTACTGTAGTTGTTAGTACACTGGAGCCTAGTGGAGGTAGGAGTAGTCTTTCCTAGTACTGTGGTTGTTATTACAGTGGAGCCTAGTGGCGGTAGGAGTAGTCTTTTCGCAGTATTGTGGTTGTTAGTACAGTGGAGCCTAGTGGAGGTAGGAGTAGTCTTTCCTCAGTACTGTGGTTGTTAGTACAATGGAGTCTAGTTTAGGAAGGAGAAGTCTTTCCTCAGTACTGTAGTTGTTAGTACACTGGAGCCTGGTGGAGGTAGAGAAACTCTTTCTCTCAGTACTGTGGTTGTTAGTACAGTGGAGCCTAGTGGAGGAAAGTGTAGTCTTTCTCTCAATACTGTGATTGTTAGTACAGTGGAGCCTAGTGGAGGAAAGAGTAGTCTTTCCTCAGTACTGTGGTTGTTAGTACAGTGGAGCTTAGTGGAGGTAGGAGTAGTCTGTCTATCAGTACTGTGGTTGTTAGTACAGTGGACCCAAGTGGAGGTAGGGGTAGTCTTTCCTCAGTACTGTGGTTGTTAATACAGTGGAGCCTAGTAGAGTTAGGAGAAGTCTTTCCTCAGTACTGTGGTTGTTAGTACAGGGGAGTCTAGTGGAGGTAGGAGTAGTCATTCCTCAGTACTGTGGTTTTTAGCACAGTGGAGCCTAGTAGAGGTAGGAGTAGTCTTTCCTCAGTACTGTGGTTGTAGATACAGTGGAGCCAATTGGAAGTAGGAGTAGTCTGTCTCTCAGTACTGTGGTTGTAAGTACAGTGGAGCCTAGTGGAGGTAGGAGTAGTCTTTCTTCAGTACTGTGGTTGTTAGTACAGTGGAGTCTACTGGAGGTAGGAGTAGTCTTTCCTCAGTACTGTGGTTGTTAGTACAGTGGAGCCTAGTGGAGGTAGGAGTTCTCTTTCCTCAGTACTGTGGTTGTTAGTACAGTGGAGCCTAGTAGAGGTAGGAGTAGTCTTTCTCTCAGTACTGAAGTTGTTAGTACAGTGGAAGCTAGTGGAGGTAGGAGTAGTCTTTCCTCAGTACTGTGGTTGTTAGTACACTGGAGTCTAGTGGAGGTAGAAGTAGTCTTTCCTCAGTACTGTGGTTGTAAGTACAGTGGATCCTACTGAAGAAAGGAGTAGTCGTTCCTCAGTACTGTGGTTGTAGGTACAGTGGAGCAAATTGGAGGTAGGAGTAGTGTTTCTCTCATTAAAGTGGTAGTTATTACACTGGAGCGTACTGGAGTTAGGAGTAGTCTTTCCTCAGTACTGTGGTTGTTAGTAGAGTGGAGCCTATTGGAGTTAGGAGTAGTCTTTCCACAGTACTGTGGTTGTAAGTACAGTGGAGCCCAGTGGAGGTAGGAGTAGTCTTTCCTCAGTACTGTGGTTGTAGGTACAGTGGAGCCTAGTGGAGGTAGGAGCAGTCTTTCCTCAGTACTGTGGTTCTTAGTACAGTGGAGTCTAGTGGAGGTAGGAGTAGGCTTTCCTCAGTACTGTGGTTGTTACTACAGTGCAACGTGAGGAGGTAGGAGTAGGCTTTCCTCAGTACGGTGGTTGTTAGTACAGTGGAGACGAGTGGAGGAAAGAGTAGTCTTGCTCACAGTACTGTGGTTCTTAGTACAGTGGAGCCTAGTGGAGGAATGAGTAGTCTTTACTCAGTACTGTGGTTGTTAGTACAGTGGAGCTATGTGGAGGTAGGAGTAGACTTTCTCTCAGTACTGTGGTTGTTAGTACAGTGGATCCAAGTGGAGGTAGGGGTAGTCTTTCCTCAGTACTGTGGTTGTTAATACAGTGGAGCCTAGTAGATTTAGGAGGAGTCTTTCCTCAGTACTGTGGTTGTTAGTACAGTGGAGCCAATTGGAGGTAGGAGTAGTCTGTCTCTCAGGACTGTGGTTGTAAGTACAGTGGAGCCTAGTGGAGGTAGGAGTAGTCTTTCTTCAGTACTGTGGTTCTTAGTACAGTGGAGTCTAGTGGAGGTAGGAGTAGTCTTTCATCAGTACTGTGGTTGTAGATACAGTGGAGCCAATTGGAGGTAGGAGTAGTCTGTCTCTCAGTACTGTGGTTGTAAGTACAGTGGAGCCTAGTGGAGGTAGGAGTAGTCTTTCCTCAGTACTGTGGTTGTTAGTACAGTGGAGCCTAGTGGAGGTAGGAGTAGTCGTTCCTCAGTACTGTGGTTGTTAGTACAGTGAATCCGAGTGGAGGTAGGAGTAGTCTTTCTTCAGTACTGTGGTTGTTAGTACAGTGGAGTCTAGTGGAGGTAGGAGTAGTCTTTCCTCAGTACTGTGGTTGTTAGTACAGTGGAGCCTAGTGGAGGTAGGAGTAGTCGTTCCTCAGTACTGTGGTTGTTAGTACAGTGAATCCGAGTGGAGGTAGGAGTAGTCTTTCCTCAGAACTGTGGTTGTTAGTACAGTGGAGTCTAGTGGAGGTAGAAGTAGTCTTTCCTCAGTAGTGTGGTTGTAAGTACAGTGGATCCTACTGAAGATAGGAGTAGTCTTTACTCAGTACTGTGTTTGTAGGTACAGTGGAGCCAATTGGAGGTAGGAGTACTCTTTCTCTCAGTAAAGTGGTAGTTATTACAGTGGAGCGTAGTGGAGTTAGGAGTAGTCTTGCCTCAGTACTGTGGTTGTTAGTAGAGTGGAGCCTATTGGAGGTAGGAGTAGTCTTTCCTCAGTACTGTGGTTGTAAGTACAGTGGAGCCTAGTGGAGGTAGGAGTAGTCTTTCCTCAGTACTGTGGTTGTAGGTACAGTGGAGCCTAGTGGAGGTAGGAGTAGTCTTTCCTCAATACTGTGGTTGTAAGTAGAGTGGAGCCAAGTTAAGGTAGGAATAGTCTTCCCTCAGTACTGTGGTTGTTAGTGCAGTGGAGCCTAGTGGAGGTAGTAGTAGTCTTTCCTCAGTACTGTGGTAGTTAGTAGAGTGGAGCCTAGTGGAGGTAGGAATAGTCTTTCTCTCAGTACTGTGGTTGCTAGTACAGTGGAGCCTAGTGGAGGTAGGATTCGTCCTTCTCTCAGTACTGTGGTTGTTAGTATATTGGAGCCTAGTGGAGGAAAGAGTAGTCTTTCTCTCAGTACTGTGGTTGTTAGTACAGTGGAGCCTAGTGAAAGTAGGAGAAGTCTTTCTCTCAGGCTGTGGTTGTTAGTAGAGTGGAGCCTAGTGGAGGTAGGAGTAGTCTGTGTCCAGTTCTGTGGTTGTTAATACAGTGGAGCCTAGTGGAAGTAGAAGTAGTCTTTCCTCAGTACTGTGGTTGTTAGTATAGTGGAGCCTAGTGGAAGTAGGAGTAGTCTTTCCTCAGTACTGTGGTTGTTAGTACAGTGGAGCCTACTGGCGGTAGGAGAAATCTTTCTCTCTGTACTGTAGTTGTTAGTACAGTGGAGCCTAGTGGAGGTAGGAGTAGTCTTTCCTCAGTACTGTGGTTGTTAGAACAGTGGAGCCTAGTGGCGGTAGGAGTAGTCTTTTCTCAGTACTGTGGTTGTAAGTACAGTGGAGCCCAGTGGAGGTAGGAGTAGTCTTTCCTCAGTACTGTGCTTGTTATTACAGTGGAGCCTAGTGGCGGTAGGAGTAGTCTTTTCGCAGTATTGTGGTTGTTAGTACAGTGGATCCAAGTGGAGGTAGGAGTAGTCTTTCCTCAGTACTGTGGTTGTTAGTACAGTGGAGCCTAGTGGAGGTAGGAGTAGTCTTTCTCTCAGTACTCTGCTTGTTAGTACACTGGAGCCTAGTGGAGGTAGGAGTAGTCTGTCTCTCAGTACTGTGGTTGTTACCACAGTGGAGCCTAGTGGACGTAGGAGTAGTCTTTCCTCAGTACTGTGGTTGTTAGTACAGTGGAGCCTAGTGGAGGTAGGAGTAGTCTTTCCTCAGTACTGTGGTTGTTAGTACAGTGGAGCCTAGTGGAGGTAGGAGTAGTCTTTCCTCAGTACTGTGGTTGTTAGTACACTGGAGCCTAGTGGAGGTAGAAGTAGTCTTTCCTCAGTACTGTGCTTGTTAGTACAGTGGAGCCTTGTGGAGGTAGGAGTAGTCTTTCTCTCAGTACTGTGGTTGTTAGAACAGTGGATCCAAGTGGAGGTAGGAGTAGTCTTTCCTCAGTACTGTGGTTGTTAGTACAGTGGATCCAAGTGGAGGTAGGAGTAGTCTTTCCTCAGTACTGTGGTTGTTAGTACTGTGGAGCCTAGTGGAGGTAGGAGTAGTCTTTCTCTCACTACTGTGGTTGTTAGTACAGTGGAGTCTAGTGGAGGTAGGAGTAGTCTTTCCTCAGTACTGTGGTTCTTAGTACAGTGGACTCTAGTGGAAGTAGGAGTAGTTTGTCTCTCAGTACTGTGGTTGTTAGAACAGTGCAACTTGAGGAGGTAGGAGTAGTCTTTCCTCAGTACTGTGGTTGTTAGTACAGTGGAGCCTAGTGGAGGTAGGAGTAGTCTTGCTCAGAGTACTGTGGTTCATAGTACATTGGAGCCTAGTGGAGAAATGAGTAGTCTTTCCTCAGTACTGTGGTTGTTAGTACAGTGGAGCCTTGTGGAGGTAGGAGTAGACTTTCTCTCAGTACTGTGGTTGTTAGTACAGTGGATCCAAGTGGAGGTAGGAGTAGTCTTTCCTCAGTACTGTGCTTGTTAGTACAGTGGATCCAAGTGGAGGTAGGAATAGTCTTTCCTCAGTACTGTGGTTGTTAGCACTGTGGAGCCTAGTGAAGGTAGGAATAGACATTCTCTCAGTTCTGTGGTTGTTAATACAGTGGAGTCTCCTGGAGGTAGGAGTAGTCTTTCCTCAGTACTGTGGTTGTTAATACAGTGGAGCCTAGTAGAGTTAGGAGGAGTCTTTCCTCAGTACTGTGGTTGTTAGTACAGGGGAGTCTAGTGGAGGTAGGAGTAGTCATTCTTCAGTACTGTGGTTGTTAGCACAGTGGAGCCTAGTAGAGGTAGAAGTAGTCTTTCCTCAGTACTGTGGTTGTAGATACAGTGGAGCCAATTGGAGGTAGGAGTAGTCTGTCTCTCAGTACTGTGGTTGTAAGTACAGTGGAGCCTAGTGGAGGTAGGAGTAGTCTTTCTTCAGTACTGTGGTTGTTAGTACAGTGGAGTCTAGTGGAGGTAGGAGTAATCTTTCCTCAGTACTGTGGTTGTTAGTACAGTGGAGCCTAGTGGAGGTAGGAGTAGTCGTTCCTCAGTACTGTGGTTGTTAGTACAGTGAATCCAAGTGGAGGTAGGAGTAGTCTTTCCTCAGTACTGTGGTTGTTAGTACAGTGGAGTCTAGTGGAGGTAGAAGTAGTCTTTCCTCAGTACTGTGGTTGTAAGTACAGTGGATCCTACTGAAGATAGGAGTAGTCGTTCCTCAGTACTGTGGTTGTAGGTACAGTGGAGCCAATTGGAGGTAGGAGTACTCTTTCTCTCAGTAAAGTGGTAGTTATTACAGTGGAGCGAAGTGGAGTTAGGAGTAGTCTTGCCTCAGTACTGTGGTTGTTAGTAGAGTGGAGCATATTGGAGGTAGGAGTAGTCTTTCCTCAGTACTCTGGTTGTAAGTAGAGTGGAGCCAAGTTAAGGTAGGAGTAGTCTTTCCTCAGTACTGTGGTTGTAGGTACAGTGGAGCCTAGTGGAGGTAGGAGTAGTCTTTCCTCAGTACTCTGGTTGTAAGTAGAGTGGAGCCAAGTTAAGGTAGGAATAGTCTTCCCTCAGTACTGTGGTTGTTCGTGCAGTGGAGCCTAGTGGAGGTAGTAGTAGTCTTTCCTCAGTACTGTTGTAGTTAGTAGAGTGGAGCCTAGTGGAGGTAGGAATAGTCTTTCTCTCAGTACTGTGGTTGCTAGTACAGTGGAGCCTAGTGGAGGTAGGATTCGTCCTTCTCTCAGTACTGTGGTTGTTAGTATAGTGGAGCCTAGTGGAGGAAAGAGTAGCCTTTCTCTCAGTACTGTGGTTGTTAGTACAGTGGAGCCTAGTGAAAGTAGGAGAAGTCTTTCTCTCAGGCTGTGGTTGTTAGTAGAGTGGAGCCTAGTGGAGGTAGGAGTAGTCTGTGTCCAGTTCTGTGGTTGTTAATACAGTGGAGCCTAGTGGAAGTAGAAGTAGTCTTTCCTCAGTACTGTGGTTGTTAGTATAGTGGAGCCTAGTGGAAGTAGGAGTAGTCTTTCCTCAGTACTGTGGTTGTTACTACAGTGGAGCCTACTGGCGGTAGGAGAAATCTTTCTCTCTGTACTGTAGTTGTTAGTACAGTGGAGCCTAGTGGAGGTAGGAGTAGTCTTTCCTCAGTACTGTGGTTGTTAGAACAGTGGAGCCTAGTGGCGGTAGGAGTAGTCTTTTCTCAGTACTGTGGTTGTAAGTACAGTGGAGCCCAGTGGAGGTAGGAGTAGTCTTTCCTCAGTACTGTGCTTGTTATTACAATGGAGCCTAGTGGCGGTAGGAGTAGTCTTTTCGCAGTATTGTGGTTGTTAGTACAGTGGAGCCTAGTGGAGGTAGGAGTAGTCTTTCCTCAGTACTGTGGTTGTTAGTACAGTGGAGTCTAGTTTAGGAAGGAGAAGTCTTTCCTCAGTACTGTGGTTGTTAATACACTGGAGCCTGGTGGAGGTAGAGGAACTCTTTCTCTCAGTACTGTGGTTGTTAGTACAGTGGAGCCTCGTGGAGGAAAAAGTAGTCTTTCTCTCAATGCTGTGATTGTTAGTACAGTGGACCTAGTGGACGTAGGAGTAGTCTGTCTCTCAGTACTGCGGTTGTTAGTACAGTGGACCTGGTGCAGGTAGAAGCACTCTTTCTCTCAGTACTGTGGTTGTAAGTACAGTGGAGCCTAGTGGAGGTAGCAGTAGTCTTTCCTCAGTACTGTGGTTGTTAGTACAGTGGAGCCTACTGAAGGTAGGAGTAGTCTTTCTCTCAGTACTGTGGTTGTAAGTACAGTGGAGCCTACTGAAGGTAGGAGTAGTCTTTCTCTCAGTACTGTGGTTGTTAGTAAAGTGGAGCCTTCTGGAGGTAGGCGTAGTCTTTCTCTCAGGCTGTGGTTGTTAGTATAGTGGAGTCTAGTGGAGGTAGGAGTAGTCTTTCCTCAGTACTGTGGTTGTAAGTACAGTGGAGCCTAGTGGAGGTAGGAGTAGTCTTTCTCTCAGGCTGTGGTTGTTAGTAGAGTGGAGCCTAGTGGAGGTAGGAGTAGTCTTTCCTCAGTACTATGGTTGTTAGTACAGTGGAGCCTAGTGGAGGTAGGAGTAGTCTGTCTCTCAGTACTGTGGTTGTAAGTAGAGTGTAGCCTAGTGGAGGTAGGAGTAGTCTTTCCTCAGTACTGTGGTTGTAAGTACAGTGGAGCCTAGTGGAGGTAGGAGTAGTCTTTCCTCAGTACTGTGGTTGTAAGTACAGTGGAGCCTAGTAGAGGTAGGAGTAGTCTTACTCTCAGTACTGAAGTTGTTAGTACAGTGGAAGCTAGTGGAGGTAGGAGTAGTCTTTCCTCAGTACTGTGGTTGTTAGTACAGTGGAGCCTAGTAGCGGTAGGAGTAGTCTTTCCTCAGTACTGTGGTTGTTAGTACAGTGGAGCCTAGTGGAGGTAGGAGTAGTCTTTCCTCAGTACTGTGGATGTTAGTACAGTGGAGTCTAGTTGAGGTAGGAGAAGTCTTTCCTCAGTACTGTGGTTGTTAGTACAGTGGAGCCTGGTCGAGGTAGATGTACTCTTTCTCTCAATACTGTGGTTGTTAGAAGAGTGGAGCCTAGTGGAGGTAGGAGTACTCTTTCTCTCAGTACTGTGGTTTATAGTACAGTGGAGCCTAGTGGAGGAGAGAGTAGTCTTTCCTCAGTACTGTGGTTGTTAGTACAGTGGAGCCTACTGAAGGTAGAAGTAGACTTTCTCTCAATACTGTGGTTGTTAGTACACTGGAGCCTTGTGGAGGTAGGGGTGTCTTCCTCAGTAATGTGGTTGTTAGTAGAGTGGAGCCTAGTGGAGGTAGGAGTAGACTTTCTGTCAGTACTGAGGTGGTTAGTACACTGGAGCCTAGTGGACGTAGGAGAAGTCTTTCCCCAGTACTGTGGTTGTTAGTACAGTGGAGCCTAGTGGAGGTAGGAGTAGTCTTTCCCTCAGTACTGTGGTGGTTAGTAGAGTGGAGCCTAGTGGAGGTAGGAGTAGTCTTTCTCTCAGTACTGTGGTTGTAGTTACAGTGGAGCCAATTGGAGCTAGGAGTAGTCTTTCCTCAGTACTGTGGTTGTTAGAACAGTGGATCCTAGTGGAGGTACGAGTAGTCTGTCTGTCAGTACTGTGGTTGTTAGTACAGTGTAGCCTAGTGGAGGTAGGAGTAGTCTTTCCTCAGTACTGTGGTTGTAAGTACAGTGGAGCCTAGTGGAGGTAGGAGTAGTCTGTCTCTCAGTACTGTGGTTGTTAGTACAGTAGAGCCTAGTGGAGGTAGGAGTAGTCTTTCCTCACTACTGTGGTTGTTAGTACAGTGGAGCCTAGTGGAGGTAGGAGTAGTCTTTCCTCAGTACTCTGGTTGTTAGTACAGTGAATCCAAGTGGAGGTAGGAGTAGTCTTTCCTCAGTACTGTGGTTGTTAGTACAGTGGAGTCTAGTGGAGGTAGAAGTAGTCTTTCCTCAGTACTGTGGTTGTAAGTACAGTGGATCCTACTGAAGATAGGAGTAGTCGTTCCTCAGTACTGTGGTTGTAGGTACAGTGGAGCAAATTGGAGGTAGGAGTAGTGTTTCTCTCATTAAAGTGGTAGTTATTACACTGGAGCGTAGTGGAGTTAGGAGTAGTCTTTCCTCAGTACTGTGGTTGTTAGTAGAGTGGAGCCTATTGGAGTTAGGAGTAGTCTTTCCTCAGTACTGTGGTTGTAAGTACAGTGGAGCCTAGTGGAGGTAGGAGTAGTCTTTCCTCAGTACTGTGGTTGTTAGTACAGTGGAGCCTAGTGAAAGTAGGAGAAGTCTTTCTCTCAGGCTGTGGTTGTTAGTAGAGTGGAGCCTAGTGGAGGTAGGAGTAGTCTGTGTCCAGTTCTGTGGTTGTTAATACAGTGGAGCCTAGTGGAAGTAGAAGTAGTCTTTCCTCAGTACTGTGGTTGTTAGTATAGTGGAGCCTAGTGGAAGTAGGAGTAGTCTTTCCTCAGTACTGTGGTTGTTAGTACAGTGGAGCCTACTGGCGGTCGGAGAAATCTTTCTCTCTGTACTGTAGTTGTTAGTACAGTGGAGCCTAGTGGAGGTAGGAGTAGTCTTTCCTCAGTACTGTGGTTGTTAGAACAGTGGAGCCTAGTGGCGGTAGGAGTAGTCTTTTCTCAGTACTGTGGTTGTAAGTACAGTGGAGCCCAGTGGAGGTAGGAGTAGTCTTTCCTCAGTACTGTGCTTGTTATTACAATGGAGCCTAGTGGCGGTAGGAGTAGTCTTTTCGCAGTATTGTGGTTGTTAGTACAGTGGAGCCTAGTGGAGGTAGGAGTAGTCTTTCCTCAGTACTGTGGTTGTTAGTACAGTGGAGTCTAGTTTAGGAAGGAGAAGTCTTTCCTCAGTACTGTGATTGTTAGTACACTGGAGCCTAGTAGAGGTAGAAGTAGTCTTTCCTCAGTACTGAGGTTGTTAGTACAGTGGAGCCTAGTGGAGGTAGGAGTTGTCTTTCCTCAGTACCGTGGTTGTTAGTACTGTGGAGCCTAGTCGAGGTAGGAGTAGACAGTCTCTCAGTACTGTGGAAGTTAGTACAGTGCAACTTGTGGAGGTAGGAGTAGTCTTTCCTCAGTACTGTGGTTGTAAGTACAGTGGAACCTAGTGGAGGAAAGAGTAGTCTTGCTCGCAGTACTGTGGTTGTTAGTACAGTGGAGCCTAGTGGAGGTAGGAGTAGTCTTTCCTCAGTACTGTGGTTGTTAGTACAGTGGAGCCTTGTGGAGGTAGGAGTAGTCTTTCTCTCAGTACTGTGGTTGTTAGAACAGTGCAACTTGAGGAGGTAGGAGTAGTCTTTCCTCAGTACTGTGGTTGTTAGTACAGTGGATCCAAGTGGAGGTAGGAGTAGTCGTTCCTCAGTACAGTGGTTGTTAGTACAGTGGAGCCTAGTGGAGGTAGGAGTAGTCTTTCTCTCAGTACTGTGCTTGTTAGTACACTGGAGCCTAGTGGAGGTAGGAGTAGTCTGTCTCTCAGTACTGTGGTTGTTACCACAGTGGAGCCTAGTGGACGTAGGAGTAGTCTTTCCTCAGTACTGTGGTTGTTAGTACAGTGGAGCCTAGTGGAGGTAGGAGTAGTCTTTCTCTCAGTACTGTGGTTGTTAGTACAGTGGAGCCTAGTGGAGGTAGGAGTAGTCTTTCCTCAGCACTGTGGTTGTTAGTACTGTGGAGCCTAGTGGAGGTAGGAGTAGTCTTTCCTCAGTACTGTGGTTGTTAGTACAGTGGAGCCTTGTGGAGGTAGGAGTAGTCTTTCTCTCAGTACTGTGGTTGTTAGAACAGTGGATCCAAGTGGAGGTAGGAGTAGTCTTTCCTCAGTACTGTGGTTGTTAGTACAGTGGATCCAAGTGGAGGTAGGAGTAGTCTTTCCTCAGTACTGTGGTTGTTAGTACTGTGGAGCCTAGTGGAGGTAGGAGTAGTCTTTCTCTCAGTACTGTGGTTGTTAGTACAGTGGAGTCTAGTGGAGGTAGGAGTAGTCTTTCCTCAGTACTGTGGTTCTTAGTACAGTGGAGTCTAGTGGAGGTAGGAGTAGTTTGTCTCTCAGTACTGTGGTTGTTAGAACAGTGCAACTTGAGGAGGTAGGAGTAGTCTTTCCTCAGTACTGTGGTTGTTAATACAGTGGAGCCTAGTGGAGGAAAGAGTAGTCTTGCTCAGAGTACTGTGGTTCATAGTACAGTGGAGCCTAGTGGAGAAATGAGTAGTCTTTCCTCAGTACTGTGGTTGTTAGTACAGTGGAGCCTTGTGGAGGTAGGAGTAGACTTTCTCTCAGTACTGTGGTTGTTAGTACAGTGGATCCAAGTGGAGGTAGGAGTAGTCTTTCCTCAGTACTGTGCTTGTTAGTACAGTGGATCCAAGTGGAGGTAGGAGTAGTCTTTCCTCAGTACTGTGGTTGTTAGTACTGTGGAGCCTAGTGAAGGTAGGAATAGACATTCTCTCAGTACTATGGTTGTTAGTACAGTGGAGTCTACTGGAGGTAGGAGTAGTCTTTCCTCAGTACTGTGGTTGTTAATACAGTGGAGCCTAGTAGAGTTAGGAGGAGTCTTTCCTCAGTACTGTGGTTGTTAGTACAGGGGAGTCTAGTGGAGGCAGGAGTAGTCATTCCTCAGTACTGTGGTTGTTAGCACAGTGGAGCCTAGTAGAGGTAGGAGTAGTCTTTCCTCAATACTGTGGTTGTAGATACAGTGGAGCCAATTGGAGGTAGGAGTAGTCTGTCTCTCAGTACTGTGGTTGTAAGTACAGTGGAGACTAGTGGAGGTAGAAGTAGTCTTTCTTCAGTACTGTGGTTGTTAGTACAGTGGAGTCTAGTGGAGGTAGGAGTAGTCTTTCCTCAGTACTGTGGTTGTTAGTACAGTGGAGCCTAGTGGAGGTAGGAGTAGTCTTTCCTCAGTACTCTGGTTGTTAGTACAGTGAATCCAAGTGGAGGTAGGAGTAGTCTTTCCTCAGTACTGTGGTTGTTAGTACAGTGGAGTCTAGTGGAGGTAGGAGTAGTCTTTCCTCAGTACTGTGGTTGTAAGTACAGTGGATCCTACTGAAGATAGGAGTAGTCTTTCCTCAGTACTGTGTTTGTAGGTACAGTGGAGCCAATTGGAGGTAGGAGTACTCTTTCTCTCAGTAAAGTGGTAGTTATTACAGTGGAGCGTAGTGGAGTTAGAAGTAGTCTTGCCTCAGTACTGTGGTTTTTAGTAGAGTGGAGCCTATTGGAGGTAGGAGTAGTCTTTCCTCAGTACTGTGGTTGTAAGTACAGTGGAGCCTAGTGGAGGTAGGAGTAGTCTTTCCTCAGTACTGTGGTTGTAGGTACAGTGGAGCCTAGTGGAGGTAGGAGTAGTCTTTCCTCAGTACTGTGGTTGTAAGTAGAGTGGAGCCAAGTTAAGGTAGGAATAGTCTTCCCTCAGTACTGTGGTTGTTAGTGCAGTGGAGCCTAGTGGAGGTAGTAGTAGTCTTTCCTCAGTACTGTGGTAGTTAGTAGAGTGGAGCCTAGTGGAGGTAGGAATAGTCTTTCTCTCAGTACTGTGGTTGCTAGTACAGTGGAGCCTAGTGGAGGTAGGATTCGTCCTTCTCTCAGTACCGTGGTTGTTAGTATAGTGGAGCCTAGTGGAGGAAAGAGTAGTCTTTCTCTCAGTACTGTGGTTGTTAGTACAGTGGAGCCTAGTGAAAGTAGGAGAAGTCTTTCTCTCAGGCTGTGGTTGTTAGTAGAGTGGAGCCTAGTGGAGGTAGGAGTAGTCTGTGTCCAGTTCTGTGGTTGTTAATACAGTGGAGCCTAGTGGAAGTAGAAGTAGTCTTTCCTCAGTACTGTGGTTGTTAGTATAGTGGAGCCTAGTGGAAGTAGGAGTAGTCTTTCCTCAGTACTGTGGTTGTTAGTACAGTGGAGCCTACTGGCGGTAGGAGAAATCTTTCTCTCTGTACTGTAGTTGTTAGTACAGTGGAGCCTAGTGGAGGTAGGAGTAGTCTCTCCTCAGTACTGTGGTTGTTAGAACAGTGGAGCCTAGTGGCGGTAGGAGTAGTCTTTTCTCAGTACTGTGGTTGTAAGTACAGTGGAGCCCAGTGGAGGTAGGAGTAGTCTTTCCTCAGTACTGTGCTTGTTATTACAGTGGAGCCTAGTGGCGGTAGGAGTAGTCTTTTCGCAGTATTGTGGTTGTTAGTACAGTGGATCCAAGTGGAGGTAGGAGTAGTCTTTCCTCAGTACTGTGGTTGTTAGTACAGTGGAGCCTAGTGGAGGTAGGAGTAGTCTTTCTCTCAGTACTCTGCTTGTTAGTACACTGGAGCCTAGTGGAGGTAGGAGTAGTCTGTCTCTCAGTACTGTGGTTGTTACCACAGTGGAGCCTAGTGGACGTAGGAGTAGTCTTTCCTCAGTACTGTGGTTGTTAGTACAGTGGAGCCTAGTGGAGGTAGGAGTAGTCTTTCCTCAGTACTGTGGTTGTTAGTACAGTGGAGCCTAGTGGAGGTAGGAGTAGTCTTTCCTCAGCACTGTGGTTGTTAGTACACTGGAGCCTAGTGGAGGTAGAAGTAGTCTTTCCTCAGTACTGTGCTTGTTAGTACAGTGGAGCCTTGTGGAGGTAGGAGTAGTCTTTCTCTCAGTACTGTGGTTGTTAGAACAGTGGATCCAAGTGGAGGTAGGAGTAGTCTTTCCTCAGTACTGTGGTTGTTAGTACAGTGGATCCAAGTGGAGGTAGGAGTAGTCTTTCCTCAGTACTGTGGTTGTTAGTACTGTGGAGCCTAGTGGAGGTAGGAGTAGTCTTTCTCTCACTACTGTGGTTGTTAGTACAGTGGAGTCTAGTGGAGGTAGGAGTAGTCTTTCCTCAGTACTGTGGTTCTTAGTACAGTGGACTCTAGTGGAAGTAGGAGTAGTTTGTCTCTCAGTACTGTGGTTGTTAGAACAGTGCAACTTGAGGAGGTAGGAGTAGTCTTTCCTCAGTACTGTGGTTGTTAGTACAGTGGAGCCTAGTGGAGGTAGGAGTAGTCTTGCTCAGAGTACTGTGGTTCATAGTACATTGGAGCCTAGTGGAGAAATGAGTAGTCTTTCCTCAGTACTGTGGTTGTTAGTACAGTGGAGCCTTGTGGAGGTAGGAGTAGACTTTCTCTCAGTACTGTGGTTGTTAGTACAGTGGATCCAAGTGGAGGTAGGAGTAGTCTTTCCTCAGTACTGTGCTTGTTAGTACAGTGGATCCAAGTGGAGGTAGGAATAGTCTTTCCTCAGTACTGTGGTTGTTAGCACTGTGGAGCCTAGTGAAGGTAGGAATAGACAGTCTCTCAGTTCTGTGGTTGTTAATACAGTGGAGTCTCCTGGAGGTAGGAGTAGTCTTTCCTCAGTACTGTGGTTGTTAATACAGTGGAGCCTAGTAGAGTTAGGAGGAGTCTTTCCTCAGTACTGTGGTTGTTAGTACAGGGGAGTCTAGTGGAGGTAGGAGTAGTCATTCTTCAGTACTGTGGTTGTTAGCACAGTGGAGCCTAGTAGAGGTAGAAGTAGTCTTTCCTCAGTACTGTGGTTGTAGATACAGTGGAGCCAATTGGAGGTAGGAGTAGTCTGTCTCTCAGTACTGTGGTTGTAAGTACAGTGGAGCCTAGTGGAGGTAGGAGTAGTCTTTCTTCAGTACTGTGGTTGTTAGTACAGTGGAGTCTAGTGGAGGTAGGAGTAATCTTTCCTCAGTACTGTGGTTGTTAGTACAGTGGAGCCTAGTGGAGGTAGGAGTAGTCGTTCCTCAGTACTGTGGTTGTTAGTACAGTGAATCCAAGTGGAGGTAGGAGTAGTCTTTCCTCAGTACTGTGGTTGTTAGTACAGTGGAGTCTAGTGGAGGTAGAAGTCTTCTTTCCTCAGTACTGTGGTTGTAAGTACAGTGGATCCTACTGAAGATAGGAGTAGTCGTTCCTCAGTACTGTGGTTGTAGGTACAGTGGAGCCAATTGGAGGTAGGAGTACTCTTTCTCTCAGTAAAGTGGTAGTTATTACAGTGGAGCGAAGTGGAGTTAGGAGTAGTCTTGCCTCAGTACTGTGGTTGTTAGTAGAGTGGAGCATATTGGAGGTAGGAGTAGTCTTTCCTCAGTACTCTGGTTGTAAGTAGAGTGGAGCCAAGTTAAGGTAGGAGTAGTCTTTCCTCAGTACTGTGGTTGTAGGTACAGTGGAGCCTAGTGGAGGTAGGAGTAGTCTTTCCTCAGTACTCTGGTTGTAAGTAGAGTGGAGCCAAGTTAAGGTAGGAATAGTCTTCCCTCAGTACTGTGGTTGTTCGTGCAGTGGAGCCTAGTGGAGGTAGTAGTAGTCTTTCCTCAGTACTGTTGTAGTTAGTAGAGTGGAGCCTAGTGGAGGTAGGAATAGTCTTTCTCTCAGTACTGTGGTTGCTAGTACAGTGGAGCCTAGTGGAGGTAGGATTCGTCCTTCTCTCAGTACTGTGGTTGTTAGTATAGTGGAGCCTAGTGGAGGAAAGAGTAGCCTTTCTCTCAGTACTGTGGTTGTTAGTACAGTGGAGCCTAGTGAAAGTAGGAGAAGTCTTTCTCTCAGGCTGTGGTTGTTAGTAGAGTGGAGCCTAGTGGAGGTAGGAGTAGTCTGTGTCCAGTTCTGTGGTTGTTAATACAGTGGAGCCTAGTGGAAGTAGAAGTAGTCTTTCCTCAGTACTGTGGTTGTTAGTATAGTGGAGCCTAGTGGAAGTAGGAGTAGTCTTTCCTCAGTACTGTGGTTGTTAGTACAGTGGAGCCTACTGGCGGTAGGAGAAATCTTTCTCTCTGTACTGTAGTTGTTAGTACAGTGGAGCCTAGTGGAGGTAGGAGTAGTCTTTCCTCAGTACTGTGGTTGTTAGAACAGTGGAGCCTAGTGGCGGTAGGAGTAGTCTTTTCTCAGTACTGTGGTTGTAAGTACAGTGGAGCCCAGTGGAGGTAGGAGTAGTCTTTCCTCAGTACTGTGCTTGTTATTACAATGGAGCCTAGTGGCGGTAGGAGTAGTCTTTTCGCAGTATTGTGGTTGTTAGTACAGTGGAGCCTAGTGGAGGTAGGAGTAGTCTTTCCTCAGTACTGTGGTTGTTAGTACAGTGGAGTCTAGTTTAGGAAGGAGAAGTCTTTCCTCAGTACTGTGGTTGTTAATACACTGGAGCCTGGTGGAGGTAGAGGAACTCTTTCTCTCAGTACTGTGGTTGTTAGTACAGTGGAGCCTCGTGGAGGAAAAAGTAGTCTTTCTCTCAATGCTGTGATTGTTAGTACAGTGGACCTAGTGGACGTAGGAGTAGTCTGTCTCTCAGTACTGCGGTTGTTAGTACAGTGGACCTGGTGCAGGTAGAAGCACTCTTTCTCTCAGTACTGTGGTTGTAAGTACAGTGGAGCCTAGTGGAGGTAGCAGTAGTCTTTCCTCAGTACTGTGGTTGTTAGTACAGTGGAGCCTACTGAAGGTAGGAGTAGTCTTTCTCTCAGTACTGTGGTTGTAAGTACAGTGGAGCCTACTGAAGGTAGGAGTAGTCTTTCTCTCAGTACTGTGGTTGTTAGTAAAGTGGAGCCTTCTGGAGGTAGGCGTAGTCTTTCTCTCAGGCTGTGGTTGTTAGTATAGTGGAGTCTAGTGGAGGTAGGAGTAGTCTTTCCTCAGTACTGTGGTTGTAAGTACAGTGGAGCCTAGTGGAGGTAGGAGTAGTCTTTCTCTCAGGCTGTGGTTGTTAGTAGAGTGGAGCCTAGTGGAGGTAGGAGTAGTCTTTCCTCAGTACTATGGTTGTTAGTACAGTGGAGCCTAGTGGAGGTAGGAGTAGTCTGTCTCTCAGTACTGTGGTTGTAAGTAGAGTGTAGCCTAGTGGAGGTAGGAGTAGTCTTTCCTCAGTACTGTGGTTGTAAGTACAGTGGAGCCTAGTGGAGGTAGGAGTAGTCTTTCCTCAGTACTGTGGTTGTAAGTACAGTGGAGCCTAGTAGAGGTAGGAGTAGTCTTACTCTCAGTACTGAAGTTGTTAGTACAGTGGAAGCTAGTGGAGGTAGGAGTAGTCTTTCCTCAGTACTGTGGTTGTTAGTACAGTGGAGCCTAGTAGCGGTAGGAGTAGTCTTTCCTCAGTACTGTGGTTGTTAGTACAGTGGAGCCTAGTGGAGGTAGGAGTAGTCTTTCCTCAGTACTGTGGATGTTAGTACAGTGGAGTCTAGTTGAGGTAGGAGAAGTCTTTCCTCAGTACTGTGGTTGTTAGTACAGTGGAGCCTGGTCGAGGTAGATGTACTCTTTCTCTCAATACTGTGGTTGTTAGAAGAGTGGAGCCTAGTGGAGGTAGGAGTACTCTTTCTCTCAGTACTGTGGTTTATAGTACAGTGGAGCCTAGTGGAGGAGAGAGTAGTCTTTCCTCAGTACTGTGGTTGTTAGTACAGTGGAGCCTACTGAAGGTAGAAGTAGACTTTCTCTCAATACTGTGGTTGTTAGTACACTGGAGCCTTGTGGAGGTAGGGGTGTCTTCCTCAGTAATGTGGTTGTTAGTAGAGTGGAGCCTAGTGGAGGTAGGAGTAGACTTTCTGTCAGTACTGAGGTGGTTAGTACACTGGAGCCTAGTGGACGTAGGAGAAGTCTTTCCCCAGTACTGTGGTTGTTAGTACAGTGGAGCCTAGTGGAGGTAGGAGTAGTCTTTCCCTCAGTACTGTGGTGGTTAGTAGAGTGGAGCCTAGTGGAGGTAGGAGTAGTCTTTCTCTCAGTACTGTGGTTGTAGTTACAGTGGAGCCAATTGGAGCTAGGAGTAGTCTTTCCTCAGTACTGTGGTTGTTAGAACAGTGGATCCTAGTGGAGGTACGAGTAGTCTGTCTGTCAGTACTGTGGTTGTTAGTACAGTGTAGCCTAGTGGAGGTAGGAGTAGTCTTTCCTCAGTACTGTGGTTGTAAGTACAGTGGAGCCTAGTGGAGGTAGGAGTAGTCTGTCTCTCAGTACTGTGGTTGTTAGTACAGTAGAGCCTAGTGGAGGTAGGAGTAGTCTTTCCTCAGTACTGTGGTTGTTAGTACAGTGGAGCCTAGTGGAGGTAGGAGTAGTCTTTCCTCAGTACTCTGGTTGTTAGTACAGTGAATCCAAGTGGAGGTAGGAGTAGTCTTTCCTCAGTACTGTGGTTGTTAGTACAGTGGAGTCTAGTGGAGGTAGAAGTAGTCTTTCCTCAGTACTGTGGTTGTAAGTACAGTGGATCCTACTGAAGATAGGAGTAGTCGTTCCTCAGTACTGTGGTTGTAGGTACAGTGGAGCAAATTGGAGGTAGGAGTAGTGTTTCTCTCATTAAAGTGGTAGTTATTACACTGGAGCGTAGTGGAGTTAGGAGTAGTCTTTCCTCAGTACTGTGGTTGTTAGTAGAGTGGAGCCTATTGGAGTTAGGAGTAGTCTTTCCTCAGTACTGTGGTTGTAAGTACAGTGGAGCCTAGTGGAGGTAGGAGTAGTCTTTCCTCAGTACTGTGGTTGTTAGTACAGTGGAGCCTAGTGAAAGTAGGAGAAGTCTTTCTCTCAGGCTGTGGTTGTTAGTAGAGTGGAGCCTAGTGGAGGTAGGAGTAGTCTGTGTCCAGTTCTGTGGTTGTTAATACAGTGGAGCCTAGTGGAAGTAGAAGTAGTCTTTCCTCAGTACTGTGGTTGTTAGTATAGTGGAGCCTAGTGGAAGTAGGAGTAGTCTTTCCTCAGTACTGTGGTTGTTAGTACAGTGGAGCCTACTGGCGGTCGGAGAAATCTTTCTCTCTGTACTGTAGTTGTTAGTACAGTGGAGCCTAGTGGAGGTAGGAGTAGTCTTTCCTCAGTACTGTGGTTGTTAGAACAGTGGAGCCTAGTGGCGGTAGGAGTAGTCTTTTCTCAGTACTGTGGTTGTAAGTACAGTGGAGCCCAGTGGAGGTAGGAGTAGTCTTTCCTCAGTACTGTGCTTGTTATTACAATGGAGCCTAGTGGCGGTAGGAGTAGTCTTTTCGCAGTATTGTGGTTGTTAGTACAGTGGAGCCTAGTGGAGGTAGGAGTAGTCTTTCCTCAGTACTGTGGTTGTTAGTACAGTGGAGTCTAGTTTAGGAAGGAGAAGTCTTTCCTCAGTACTGTGGTTGTTAATACACTGGAGCCTGGTGGAGGTAGAGGAACTCTTTCTCTCAGTACTGTGGTTGTTAGTACAGTGGAGCCTCGTGGAGGAAAAAGTAGTCTTTCTCTCAATGCTGTGATTGTTAGTACAGTGGACCTAGTGGACGTAGGAGTAGTCTGTCTCTCAGTACTGCGGTTGTTAGTACAGTGGACCTGGTGCAGGTAGAAGCACTCTTTCTCTCAGTACTGTGGTTGTAAGTACAGTGGAGCCTAGTGGAGGTAGCAGTAGTCTTTCCTCAGTACTGTGGTTGTTAGTACAGTGGAGCCTACTGAAGGTAGGAGTAGTCTTTCTCTCAGTACTGTGGTTGTAAGTACAGTGGAGCCTACTGAAGGTAGGAGTAGTCTTTCTCTCAGTACTGTGGTTGTTAGTAAAGTGGAGCCTTCTGGAGGTAGGCGTAGTCTTTCTCTCAGGCTGTGGTTGTTAGTATAGTGGAGTCTAGTGGAGGTAGGAGTAGTCTTTCCTCAGTACTGTGGTTGTAAGTACAGTGGAGCCTAGTGGAGGTAGGAGTAGTCTTTCTCTCAGGCTGTGGTTGTTAGTAGAGTGGAGCCTAGTGGAGGTAGGAGTAGTCTTTCCTCAGTACTATGGTTGTTAGTACAGTGGAGCCTAGTGGAGGTAGGAGTAGTCTGTCTCTCAGTACTGTGGTTGTAAGTAGAGTGTAGCCTAGTGGAGGTAGGAGTAGTCTTTCCTCAGTACTGTGGTTGTAAGTACAGTGGAGCCTAGTGGAGGTAGGAGTAGTCTTTCCTCAGTACTGTGGTTGTAAGTACAGTGGAGCCTAGTAGAGGTAGGAGTAGTCTTACTCTCAGTACTGAAGTTGTTAGTACAGTGGAAGCTAGTGGAGGTAGGAGTAGTCTTTCCTCAGTACTGTGGTTGTTAGTACAGTGGAGCCTAGTAGCGGTAGGAGTAGTCTTTCCTCAGTACTGTGGTTGTTAGTACAGTGGAGCCTAGTGGAGGTAGGAGTAGTCTTTCCTCAGTACTGTGGATGTTAGTACAGTGGAGTCTAGTTGAGGTAGGAGAAGTCTTTCCTCAGTACTGTGGTTGTTAGTACAGTGGAGCCTGGTCGAGGTAGATGTACTCTTTCTCTCAATACTGTGGTTGTTAGAAGAGTGGAGCCTAGTGGAGGTAGGAGTACTCTTTCTCTCAGTACTGTGGTTTATAGTACAGTGGAGCCTAGTGGAGGAGAGAGTAGTCTTTCCTCAGTACTGTGGTTGTTAGTACAGTGGAGCCTACTGAAGGTAGAAGTAGACTTTCTCTCAATACTGTGGTTGTTAGTACACTGGAGCCTTGTGGAGGTAGGGGTGTCTTCCTCAGTAATGTGGTTGTTAGTAGAGTGGAGCCTAGTGGAGGTAGGAGTAGACTTTCTGTCAGTACTGAGGTGGTTAGTACACTGGAGCCTAGTGGACGTAGGAGAAGTCTTTCCCCAGTACTGTGGTTGTTAGTACAGTGGAGCCTAGTGGAGGTAGGAGTAGTCTTTCCCTCAGTACTGTGGTGGTTAGTAGAGTGGAGCCTAGTGGAGGTAGGAGTAGTCTTTCTCTCAGTACTGTGGTTGTAGTTACAGTGGAGCCAATTGGAGCTAGGAGTAGTCTTTCCTCAGTACTGTGGTTGTTAGAACAGTGGATCCTAGTGGAGGTACGAGTAGTCTGTCTGTCAGTACTGTGGTTGTTAGTACAGTGTAGCCTAGTGGAGGTAGGAGTAGTCTTTCCTCAGTACTGTGGTTGTAAGTACAGTGGAGCCTAGTGGAGGTAGGAGTAGTCTGTCTCTCAGTACTGTGGTTGTTAGTACAGTAGAGCCTAGTGGAGGTAGGAGTAGTCTTTCCTCAGTACTGTGGTTGTTAGTACAGTGGAGCCTAGTGGAGGTAGGAGTAGTCTTTCCTCAGTACTCTGGTTGTTAGTACAGTGAATCCAAGTGGAGGTAGGAGTAGTCTTTCCTCAGTACTGTGGTTGTTAGTACAGTGGAGTCTAGTGGAGGTAGAAGTAGTCTTTCCTCAGTACTGTGGTTGTAAGTACAGTGGATCCTACTGAAGATAGGAGTAGTCGTTCCTCAGTACTGTGGTTGTAGGTACAGTGGAGCAAATTGGAGGTAGGAGTAGTGTTTCTCTCATTAAAGTGGTAGTTATTACACTGGAGCGTAGTGGAGTTAGGAGTAGTCTTTCCTCAGTACTGTGGTTGTTAGTAGAGTGGAGCCTATTGGAGTTAGGAGTAGTCTTTCCTCAGTACTGTGGTTGTAAGTACAGTGGAGCCTAGTGGAGGTAGGAGTAGTCTTTCCTCAGTACTGTGGTTGTAGGTACAGTGGAGCCAATTGGAGGTAGGAGTAGTCTTTCCTCAGTACTGTGGTTGTAGGTACAGTGGAGCCTAGTGGAGGTAGGAGTAGTCTTTCCTCAGTACTGTGGTTGTTAGTAGAGTGGAGACAAGTTAAGGTAGGAATAGTCTTCCCTCAGTACTGTGGTTGTTAGTGCTGTGGAGCCTAGTGGAGGTAGTAGTAGTCTTTCGTCAGTACTGTGGTAGTTAGTAGAGTGGAGCCTAGTGGAGGTAGGAATAGTCTTTCTCTCAGTACTGTGGTTGCTAGTACAGTGGATCCTAGTGGAGTTAGGATTCGTCCTTCTCTCAGTACTGTGGTTGTTAGTATAGTGGAGCCTAGTGGAGGAAGGAGTAGTCTTTCTCTCAGTACTGTGGTTGTTAGTACAGTGGAGCCTAGTGAAGGTAGGAGTAGTCTTTCTCTCAGGCTGTGGTTGTTAGTAGAGTGGAGCTTAGTGGAGGTAGGAGTAGTCTGTGTCCCGTTCTGTGGTTGTTAATACAGTGGAGCCTAGTGGAAGTAGAAGTAGTCTTTCCTCAGTACTGTGGTTGTTAGTATAGTGTAGCCTGGTGGAAGTAGGAGTAGTCTTTCCTCAGTACTGTGGTTGTTAGTACAGTGGAGCCTACTGGTGGTGGGAGAAATCTTTCTCTCTGTACTGTAGTTGTTAGTACACTGGAGCCTAGTGGAGGTAGGAGTAGTCTTTCCTAGTACTGTGGTTGTTATTACAGTGAAGCCTAGTGGCGGTAGGAGTAGTCTTTTCGCAATATTGTGGTTGTTAGTACAGTGGAGCCTAGTGGAGGTAGGAGTAGTCTTTCCTCAGTACTGTGGTTGTTAGTACAATGGAGTCTAGTTTAGGAAGGAGAAGTCTTTCCTCAGTACTGTGGTTGTTAGTACACTGGAGCCTGGTGGAGGTAGAGAAACTCTTTCTCTCAGTACTGTGGTTGTTAGTACAGTGGAGCCTAGTGGAGGAAAGTGTAGTCTTTCTCTCAATACTGTGATTGTTAGTACAGTGGAGCCTAGTGGAGGAAAGAGTAGTCTTTCCTCAGTACTGTGGTTGTTAGTACAGTGGAGCTTAGTGGAGGTAGGAGTAGTCTGTCTATCAGTACTGCGGTTGTTAGTACAGTGGAGCCTGGTGTAGTTAGAAGCACTCTTTCTCTCAGTACTGTGGTTGTAAGTACAGTGGAGCCTGTGGAGGTAGCGGTAGTCTTTCCTCAGTACTGTGGTTGTTAGTACAGTGGAGCCTACTGAAGGTAGGAGTAGTCTTTCTCTCAGTACTGTGGTTGTTAGTACAGTGGAGCCTAGTGGAGGTAGGAGTAGTCTTTCTCTCAGGCTGTGGTTGTTAGTAGAGTGGAGCCTAGTGGAGGTAGGAGTAGTCTTTCCTCAGTACTGTGGTTGTAAGTACAGTGGAGCCTAGTGGAGGTAGGAGTAGTCTTTCTCTCAGGCTGTGGTTGTTAGTAGAGTGGAGCCTAGTGGAGGTAGGAGTAGTCTTTCCTCAGTACTATGGTTGTTAGTACAGTGGAGCCTAGTGGAGGTAGGAGTAGTCTGTCTCTCAGTACTGTGGTTGTTAGTAGAGTGTAGCCTAGTGGAGGTAGGAGTAGTCTTTCCTCAGTAGTGTGGTTGTAAGTACAGAGGAGCCTAATGGAGTTAGGAGTTCTCTTTCCTCAGTACTGTGGTTGTTAGTACAGTGGAGCCTAGTAGAGGTAGGAGTAGTCTTTCTCTCAGTACTGAAGTTGTTAGTACAGTGGAAGCTAGTGGAGTTAGGAGTAGTCTTTCCTCAGTACTGTGGTTGTAGGTACAGTGGAGCCAATTGGAGGTAGGAGTAGTCTTTCCTCAGTACTGTGGTTGTAGGTACAGTGGAGCCTATTGGAGGTAGGAGTAGTCTTTCCTCAGTACTGTGGTTCTTAGTACAGTGGAGTCTAGTGGAGGTAGGAGTAGCTTTCCTCAGTACTGTGGTTGTTAGTACAGTGCAACTTGAGGAGGTAGGAGTAGGCTTTCCTCAGTATGGTGGTTGTTAGTACAGTGAGGACGAGTGGAGGAAAGAGTAGTCTTGCTCACAGTACTGTGGTTCTTAGTACAGTGGAGCCTAGTGGAGGAATGAGTAGTCTTTCCTCAGTACTGTGGTTGTTAGTACAGTGGAGCTATGTGGAGGTAGGAGTTGACTTTCTCTCAGTACTGTGGTTGTTAGTACAGTGGATCCAAGTGGAGGTAGGGGTAGTCTTTCCTCAGTACTGTGGTTGTTAGTACAGTGGATCCAAGTGGAGCTAGGAGTAGTCTTTCCTCAGTACTGTGGTTGTTAGTACTGTGGAGCCTAGTGGAGGTAGGAGTAGACATTCTCTCAGTACTGTGGTTGTTAGTACAGTGGAGTCTACTGGAGGTAGGAGTAGTCTTTCCTCAGTACTGTGGTTGTTAGTACAGTGGAGGCTAGTGGAGGTAGGAGTAGTCTGTCTCTCAGTACTGTGGTTGTTACTACAGTGGAGACGAGTGGAGGTAGGAGTAGCCTTTCCTCAGTACTGTGGTTGTTAGTACACTGGATCCTACTTAAGGTAGGAGTAGTCATTCCTCAGTACTGTGGTTGTTAATACAGTGGAGCCTAGTAGAGTTAGGAGTAGTCTTTCCTCAGTACTGTGTTTGTTAGTACAGTGGAGTCTAGTGGAGGTAGGAGTAGTCATTCCTCAGTACTGTGGTTGTTAGCACAGTGGAGCCTAGTAAAGTTAGGAGTAGTCTTTCCTCAGTACTGTGGTTGTAGGTATAGTGGAGCCAATTGGAGGTAGGAGTAGTCTTTCCTCAGTACTGTGGTTGTGAGTATAGTGGAGCCTAGTGGAGGTAGGAGTAGTCTTTCCTCAGTACTGTGGTTGTTAGTAAAGTGGAGTCTAGTGGAGGTAGGAGTAGTCTTTCCTCAGTACTGTGGTTGTTAGTACAGTGGAGCCTAGTGGAGGTAGGAGTAGTCTTTCCTCAGTACTGAAGTTGTTAGTACAGTGAATCCAAGTGGAGGTAGGAGTAGTCGTTCCTCAGTACTGTGGTTGTTAGTACAGTGGAGTCTAGTGGAGGTAGAAGTAGTCTTTCCTCAGTACTGTGGTTGTAAGTACAGTGGATCCTACTGAAGATAGGAGAAGTCGTTCCTCAGTACTGTGGTTGTAGGTACAGTGGAGCAAATTGGAGGTAGGAGTAGTGTTTCTCTCATTAAACTGATAGTTATACACTGGAGCGTAGTGGAGTTAGGAGTAGTCTTTCCTCAGTACTGTGGTTGTAAGTACAGTGGAGCCTAGTGGAGGTAGGAGTAGTCTTTCTCTCAGCCTGTGGTTGATAGTAGAGTGGAGCCTAGTGGAGGTAGGAGTAGTCTTTCCTCAGTACTATGGTTGTTTGTACAGTGGAGCCCAGTGGAGGTAGGAGTAGTCTTTCTCTCAGGCTGTGGTTGTTAGTAGAGTGGAGCCTAGTGGAGGTAGGAGTAGTCTTTCCTCAGTACTGTGGTTGTAAGTACAGTGGAGCCTAGTGGAGGTAGGAGTAGTCTTTCTCTCAGCCTGTGGTTGTTAGTAGAGTGGAGCCTAGTGGAGGTAGGAGTAGTCTTTCCTCAGTACTATGGTTGTTTGTACAGTGGAGCCTAGTGGAGGTAGGAGTAGTCTGTCTCTCAGTACTATGGTTGTTAGTAGAGTGTAGCCTAGTGGAGGTAGGAGTAATCTTTCCTCAGTAGTGTGGTTGTAAGTACAGTGGAGCCTAGTGGAGGTAGGAGTACTCTTTCCTCAGTACTGTGGTTGTTAGTACAGTGGAGCCTAGTAGAGGTAGGAGTAGTCTTTGTCTCAGTACTGAAGTTGTTAGTACAGTGGAAGCTAGTGGAGGTAGGAGTAGTCTTTCCTCAGTACTGTGGTTGTAAGTACAGTGGATCCTACTGAAGATAGGAGTAGTCGTTCCTCAGTACTGTGTTGTAGGTACAGTGGAGCAAATTGGAGGTAGGAGTAGTGTTTCTCTCATTAAAGTGGTAGTTATTACACTGGAGCGTAGTGGAGTTAGGAGTAGTCTTTCCTCAGTACTGTGGTTGTTAGTAGAGTGGAGCCTATTGGAGTTAGGATTAGTATTTCCTCAGTACTGTGGTTGTAAGTACAGTAGAGCCTAGTGGAGGTAGGAGTAGTCTTTCCTCAGGACTGTGGTTGTAGGTACAGTGGAGCCAATTGGAGGTAGGAGTAGTCTTTCCTCAGTACTGTGGTTGTAGGTACAGTGGAGCCTAGTGGAGGTAGGAGTAGACTTTCCTCAGTACTGTGGTTGTTAGTAGAGTGGAGCCAAGTTAAGGTAGGAATAGTCTTCCCTCAGTAATGTGGTTGTTAGTGCCATGGAGCCTAGTGGAGGAGGTAGTAGTCTTTCCTCAGTATTGTGGTAGTTAGTAGAGTGGAGCCTAGTGGAAGTAGGAATAGTCTTTCTCTCAGTACTGTGGTTGCTAGTACAGTGGAGCCTAGTGGAGGTAGGATTCGTCCTTCTCTCAGTACTGTGGTTGTTAGTATAGTGGAGCCTAGTGGAGGAAAGAGTAGTCTTTCTCTCAGTACTGTGGTTGTTAGTACAGTGGAGCCTAGTGAAGGTAGGAGTAGTCTTTCTCTCAGGCTGTGGTTGTTAGTAGAGTGGAGCCCAGTGGAGGTAGGAGTAGTCTGTTTCCCGTTCTGTGGTTGTTAATACAGTGGAGCCTAGTGGAAGTAGAAGTAGTCTTTCCTCAGTACTGTGGTTGTTAGTAGAGTGGAGCCTGGTGGAAGTAGGAGTAGTCTTTCCTCAGTACTGTGGTTGTTAGTACAGTGGAGCCTACTGGTGGTAGGAGAAATCTTTCTCTCTGTACTGTAGTTGTTAGTACACTGGAGCCTAGTGGAGGTAGGAGTAGTCTTTCCTAGTACTGTGGTTGTTATTACAGTGGAGCCTAGTGGCAGTAGGAGTAGTCTTTTCGTAGTATTGTGGTTGTTAGTACAGTGGAGCCTAGTGGAGGTAGGAGTAGTCTTTCCTCAGTACAGTGGTTGTTAGTACAGTGGAGTCTAGTTTAGGTAGGAGAAGTCTTTCCTCAGTACTGTGGTTGTTAGTACAGTGGAGCCTGGTGGAGTTAGATGTACTCTTTCTCTCAGTACTGTGGTTGTTAGTACAGTGGAGCCTAGTGGAGGTAGGAGTAGTCTTTCTCTCAGTACTGTGGTTGTTAGTACAGTGGAGCCTAGTGGAGGAGAGAGTAGTCTTTCCTCAGTACTGTGGTGGTTAGTACAGTGGAGCCTAGTGGACGTAGGAGTAGTCTGTCTATCAGTACTGTGGTTGTTAGTAGAGTGGAGCCTGGTGGAGGTAGAAGCACTCTTTCTCTCAGTACTGTGGTTGTAAGGACAGTGGAACCCAGTGGAGGTAAAAGTAGTCTTTCCTAAGTACTGTGGTTGTTAGTACAGTGGAGCCTAGTGGAGGTAGGAGTAGTCTTTCCTCAGTACTGTGGTTGTTAGTACAGTGGAGCCTAGTGGAGGTAGGAGTAGTCTTGCCTCAGTACTGTGGTTGTTAGTACAGTGGAGCCTAGTGGAGGTAGGAGTAGTCTGTCTCTCAGTACTGTGGTTGTTAGTAGAGTGGAGCCTAGTGGAGGTAGTAGTAGTCTTTCTCTCAGGCTGTGGTTGTTAGTAGAGTGGAGCCTAGTGGAGGTAGGATTAGTTTTTCCTCAGTACTGTGGATGTTAGTACAGTGGAGCCTAGTGGAGGTAGGAGTAGTCTGTCTCTCAGTACTGTGGTTGTTAGTACAGTGGAGTCTAGTGGAGGTAGGAGTAGTCTTTCTCTCAGTACCGAGATTGTTAGTACAGTGGAGCCTAGTGGAGGTAGGAGTAGTCTTTCCTCAGTACTGTTGTTGTTACTACAGTGGAGCCTGGTGGAGGTAGAAGTACTCTTTCTCTCATTAGTGGGGTTGTTAGTACAGTGGAGCCTAGTGGAGGAAAGAGTAGTCTTTCCTCAGTACTGTGGTAGTTAGTACAGTTGACCCTAGTGGACGTAGGAGTTGTCTGTCTCTCAGTACTGTGGTTGTTAGTACTTTGGAGCCTCGTGGAGGTAGGAGTAGTCATTCCTCAGTACTGTGGTAGTTAGTACAGTGGAGCCTAGTGGAGGTAGGAGTAGTCTTTTCTCAGTACTGTGGTTGTTAGAAGAGTGCAGCCTAGTGGAGGTAGGAGTAGTCTGTCTCTCAGTACAGTGGTTGTTAGTACAGTGTAGCCTAGTGGAGGTAGGAGTAGTCTTTCCTCAGTACTGTGGTTATAAGTACAGTGGAGCCTAGTGGAGGTAGGATTAGTCTTTCCTCAGTACTGTGGTTGTTACTACAGTGGAGCCTAGTGGAGGTAGGAATAGTCTTTCTCTCAATACTGAGGTTGTTAGTACAGTGGAGCCTAGTGGCGGTAGGAGTAATCTTTTCGCAGTACTGTGGTTGTTAGTACAGTGGAGCCTATTGGAGGTAGGAGTAGTCTTTCATCAGTACTGTGGTTGTTAGTACAGTGGAGTCTAGTTTAGGTAGGAGAACTCTTTCCTCAGTACTGTGGTTGTTAGTACATGGAGCCTAGCGGAGGAAAGAGTAGTCTTTCTCTCAGTACTGTGGTTGTTAATACAGTGGAGCCTAGTGGAGGAAAGAGTACTCTTTCCTCAGTACTGTGGTGGTTAGTACAGTGGAGCCTAGTGGACGTAGGAGTAGTCTGTCTCTCAGTACTGTGGTTGTTAGTAGAGTGGAGCCTGGTGGAGGTAGAAGCACTCTTTCACTCAGTACTGTGGTTGTAAGTACAGTGGAGGCTAGTGTAGGTAGAATTAGTCTTTCCTCAGTACTCTGGTTGTTTGTAGAGTAGAGCCTACTGAAGGTACAAGTAGTCTTTCTCTCAGTAGTGTATATTTTAGTACAGTGGAGCCTTGTGGAGGTAGGAGTAGTCTTTCCTAAGTACTGTGGTTGTTAGTACAGTGGAGCCTAGTGGAGGTAGGAGTAGTCTTTCTGTCAGTATTGTGGTTGATAGTACAGTGGAGCCTAGTTGAGGTAGGAGTAGTCTTTCCTCAGTACTGTGGTTGTTAGTACAGTGGAGCCTAGTGGAGGTAGGAGTAGTCTTGCCTCAGTACTGTGGTTGTTACTACAGTGGAGCGTAGTGGAGGTAGGAATAGTCAGTCTCTCAGTACTGTGGTTGTTAGTAGAGTGGAGCCTAGTGGAGGTAGGAGTAGTCTTTCTCTCAGGCTGTGGTTGTTAGTAGAGTGGAGCCTAGTGGAGGTAGGAGTAGTCTTTCCTCAGTACTGTGGTTGTTAGTACAGTGGAGCCTAGTGGAGGTAGGAGTAGTCTGTCTCTCAGTACTGTGGTTGTTAGTACACTGGAGTCTAGTGGAGGTAGGAGGAGTCTTTCGCTCAGTACTGAGATTGTTAGAACAGTGGAGCCTAGTGGAGGTAGTAGTCTTTCCTCAGTACTGTTGTTGTTACTACAGTGGAGCCTCGTGGAGGTAGAAGCACTCTTTCTCTCAGTAGTGGGGTTTTTAGTACAGTGGAGCCTAGTGGAGGAAAGAGTAGTCTTTCCTCAGTACTGTGGTTGTTAGTACAGTGGACCCTAGTGGACGTAGGAGTAGTCTGTCTCTCAGTACTGTGGTTGTTGGTACATTGGAGCCTCGTGGAGGTAGGAGTAGTCTTTCCTCAGTACTGTGGTAGTTAGTACAGTGGAGCCTAGTGGAGGTAGGAGTAGTCTTTCCTCAGTACTGTGGTTGTTAGTACAGTGGAGCCTTGTGGAGGTAGGAGTATTCTTTCCTCAGTACAGTGGTTGATAGTACAGTGGAAACTTGTGGAGGTAGGAGTAGTCTTTCCTCAGTACTGTGGTAGTTAGTAGAGTGGAGCCTGGTGGAGGTAGGAGTAGTCTTGCCTCAGTACTGTGTTTGTTAGTAGATTGGAGCCTCGTGGAGATAGGAGTAGTCTGTCTCTCAGTACTGTGGTTGTTAGTAGAGTGGAGCCTAGTGGAGGTAGGAGTAGTCTTTCTCTCAGTACTGTGGTTGTTATTACAGTGGAGCCTCGTGGAGGTAGAAGTAGTCTTTCCTCAGTACTGTGGTTGTTGGTACAGAGGAACCTCGTGGAGGTAGGACTAGTCTGTCTCTCAGTACTGTGGTTGTTAGTACAGTGGTGCCTAGTGGAGGTAGGAGTAGTCCTTCCTCAGTACTGTGGTTGTTAGTAGAGTGGAGCCTAGTGGAGGTAGGAGTAGTCTTTCTCTCAGGCTGTGGTAGTTAGTAGAGTGGAGCCTTGGCGAAGTAGGAGTAGTCTTGCCTCAGTACTGTGGTTGTTACTAGAGTGGAGCCCAGTGGAGATAGGAGTAGTCTGTCTCTCAGTACTGTGGTTGTTAGTAGAGTGGAGCCTAGTGGAGGTAGGAGTAGTCTTTCTCTCAGTACTGTGGTTGTTAGTACAGTGGAGCCTAGTGGATGTAGAAGTAGTCTTTCCTCAGTACTGTGGTTGTTGGTACAGAGGAACCTAGTGGAGGTAGGACTAGTCTTTCTCTCAGTACTGTGGTTGTTAGTACAGTGGAGCCTAGTGGAGGTAGGAGTAGTCTTTCTCTCAGTACTGTGGTTGTTAGGAGAGTGGAGCCTAGTGGAGGTAGGAGTAGTCTTTCTCTCTGTACTGTGGTTGTAGATACAGTGGAGCCAATTGGAGCTAGGAGTAGTCTTTCCTCAGTACTGTGGTTGTTAGAACAGTGGAGCCTAGTGGAGGTAGGAGTAGTCTGTCAGTATTGTGGTTGTTAGTACAGTGTAGCATAGTGGAGGTAGGAGTAGTCTTTCCTCAGTACTGTGGTTGTAAGTACATTGGAGCCTAGTGGAGGTAGGAGTAGTCTGTCTCTCAGTACTGTGGTTGTTAGTACAGTGGAGCCTAGTGGAGGTAGGAATAGTCTTTCCTCAGTACTGTGGTTATAAGTACAGTGGAGCCTAGTGGAGGTACGAGTAGTCTTTCCTCAGTACTGTGGTTGTTAGTAGAGTGGAGCCTAGTGGAGGTAGGAGTAGTCTTTCTCTCAGTACTGTGGTTGTAGTTACAGTGGAGCCAATTGGAGCTAGGAGTAGTCTTTCCTCAGTACTGTGGTTGTTAGAAGAGTGCAGCCTAGTGGAGGTAGGAGTAGTCTGTCTCTCAGTACTGTGGTTGTTAGTACAGTATACCTAGTGGCGGTAGGAGTAGTCTTTCCTCAGTACTGTGGTTGGAAGTACAGTGGAGCCTAGTGGAGGTAGGAGTAGTCTTTCCTCCGTACTGTGGTTGTTAGTACAGTGGAGCCTAGTGGAGGTAGGAATTGTCTTTCTTTCAATACTGAAGTTGTTAGTACAGTGGAGCCTAGTGGCCGTAGGAGTAGTCTTTTCGCAGTACTGTGGTTGTTAGTACAGTGGAGCCTAGTGGAGGTAGGTGTTGTCTTTCCTAAGTACTGTGGTTGTTAGTACAGTGGAGTCTAGTTTAGGTAGGAGAAGTCTTTCCTCAGTACTGTGGTTGTTAGTACAATGGTGCCTGGTGAAGGTAGAGGAACTCTTTTTCTCAGTACTGTGGTTGTAGGTACAGTGGAGCGTAGTGGAGATAGGAGTAGTCTGTCTCTCAGTACTGTGGTTGTTAGTAGAGTGGAGCCTAGTGGAGGTAGGAGTAGTCTTTCTCTCAGGCTGTGGTTGTTAGTAGAGTGGAGCCTACTGGAGGTAGCAGTACTCTTTCCTCACTACTGAGGTTGTTAGTACATTGGAGCCTAGTGGAGGTAGGAGTAGTCTGTCTCTCAGTACTGTGGTTGTTAGTACAGTGGAGTCTAGTGGAGGTAGGAGTAGTCTTTCTCTCAGTACTGAGATTGTTAGTACAGTTGAGCCTAGTGAAGGTAGGAGTAGTCTTTCCTCAGTACTGTTGTTGTTACTACACTGGAGCCTCGTGAAGGTAGAAGCACTCTTTCTCTCAGTAGTGGGGTTGTTAGTACAGTGGAGCCTAGTGGAGGAAAGAGTAGTCTTTCCTCAGTACTGTGGTTGTTAGTACAGTGGACCATAGTGGACGTAGGAGTAGTCTGTCTCTCAGTAGTGTGGTTGTTAGTACATTGGAGCCTCGTGGAGGTAGGAATAGTCTTTCCTCAGTACTGTGATAGTTAGTACAGTGGAGCCTAGTGGAGGTAGGAGTAGTCTCTCCTCAGTACTGTGGTTGTTAGTACAGTGGAGCCTAGTGGAATTAGGAGTAGTCTTTCCTCAGTACTGTGGTTGTTAGTACAGTGGAGCCTTGTGGAGGTAGGAGTAGTCTTTCTATCAGGCTGTGGTAGTTAGTAGAGTGGAGCCTGGTGGAGGTAGGAGTAGTCTTGCCTCAGTTCTGTGGTTGCTAGTAGATTGGAGCCTAGTGGAGATAGGAGTAGTCTGTCTCTCAGTACTGTGGTTGTTAGTAGAGTGGAGCCTAGTGGAGGTAAGAGTAGTCTTTCTCTCAGTACTGTGGTTGTTATTACAGTGGAGCCTAGTGGAGGTAGAAGTAGTCTTTCCACAGTACTGTGGTTGTTGGTACAGAGGAACCTAGTGGAGGTAGGACTAGTCTGTCTCTCAGTACTGTGGTTGTTAGTACAGTGGAGCATAGTGGAGGTAGGAGTAGTCTTTCTCTCAGTACTGTGGTTGTTAGTACAGTGGAGCCTAGTGAAGGTAGAAGTAGTCTTCCTCTGTACTGTGGTTGTTGGTACAGAGGAGCCTAGTGGAGGTAGGACTAGTCTGTCTCTCAGTACTGTGGTTGTTAGTACAGTGGAGCCTAGTGGAGTTAGGTGTAGTCTTTCCTCAGTACTGTGGTTGAAAGTACAGTGGAGCCTGGTGGAGGTAGAAGCACTCTTTCTCTCAGTACTGTGGTTGTTAGTACAGTGTAGCCTAGTGAAGGTAGGAGTAGTCTTTCCTCAGTCCTGTGGTTGTTAGTAGAGTGGAACCTAGTGAAGGTAGGAATAGTCCTTCCTCAGTACTGTGGTTGTTAGTACCGTGGAGCCTAGTGGAGGTAGTAGTAGTCTTTCCTCAGTACTGTGGTAGTTAGTAGAGTGGAGCCTAGTGGAGGTAGGAATAGTCTTTCTCTCAGGACTGTGGTTGTTAGTACAGTGGAGCCTAGTGGAGGTAGGATTCAGTCTTCTCTCAGTACTGTGGTTGTTAGTATAGTGGAGCCTAGTGGAGGAAAGAGTAGTCTCTCTCTCAGTACTGTGGTTGTTAGTACAGTGGAGCCTAGTGGAGGTAGGAATAGTCTTTCCTCAGTACTGTGGTAGTTATTACAGTGGAGCCTAGTGGAGGTAGGAGTAGTCTTTCTCTCAGGACTGTGGTTGTTAGTACAGTGGAGCCTAGTGGACGTAGAAGTAGTCTTTCCTCAGTACTGTGGTTGTTTGTAGAGTAGAGCCGGCTGAAGGTAGAAGTAGTCTTTCTTTCAGTACTGTGGTTGTTAGTAGAGTGGAGCCTATTGGAGGTATGAGTAGTCTTTCCTAAGTACTATGGTTGTTAGTACAGTGGAGCCTAGTGGAGGTAGGAGTAGTCTTTCTCTCAGTACTGTGGTTGTTAGTACAGTGGAGCCTTGTGAAGGTAGGAGTAGTCTTTCCTCAGTACTGTGGTTGTTAGTACAGTGGAGCCTAGTGGAGATAGGAGTAGTCTTGCCTCAGTACTGTGGTTATTACTACAGTGGAGCCAAGTGGAGGTAGGAGTAGTCTGTCTCTCAGTACTGTGGTTGTTAGTAGAGTGGAGCCTAGTGGAGGTAGGGGTAGTCTTTCTCTCAGGCTGTGGTTGTTAGTAGAGTGGAGCCTAGTGGAGTTAGGAGAAGTCTTTCCTCAGTACTGTGATGGTTAGTACAGTGGAGCCTAGTGGAGGTAGGAGTAGTCTGTCTCTGTACTGTGGTTGTTAGTACACTGGAGTCTAGTGGAGGTCGGAGTAGTCTTTCTCTCAGTACTGAGATTGTTACTACAGTGGAACCTGGTGGAGGTAGGAGTAGTCTTTCCTCAGTACTGTTGTTGTTACTACAGTGGACCCTGGTGGAGGTAGAAGCACTCTTTCCCTCAGTAGTGGGGTTGTTAGAACAGTGGAGCCTAGTGGAGGAATGAGTAGTCTTTCCTCAGTACTGTGGTTGTTAGTACAGTGGACCCTAGTGGACGTAGGAGTAGTCTGTCTCTCAGTACTCTGGTTGTTAGTACATTGGAGCCTCGTGGAGGTAGGAGTAGTCTTTCCTCAGTAATGTGGTAGTTAGTACAGTGGAGCCTAGTGGAGGTGGAGTAGTCTTTCCTCAGTACTGTGGTTGTTAGTACAGTGGAGCCTTGTGGAGGTAGGAGTAGTCTTTTCTCAGTACTGTGGTTGTTAGTAGAATGGAGCCTTGTGGAGGTAGTAGTAGTCTTTCCTCAGTACTGTGGTTGTTAGTACAGTGGAGCCTAGTGGAGGTAGGAGTAGTCTTTCTCTCAGGCTGGGTAGTTAGTAGAGTGGAACCCTGTGGAGTTAGGAGTAGTCTTGCCTCAGTACTGTGGTTGTTAGTAGAGTGAAGCCTAGTGGACATAGGAGTAGTCGGTCTCTCAGTACTGTGGTTGTTAGTAGAGTGGAGCTTACTGGAGGTAGGAGTAGTCTTTCTTTCAGTACTGTGGTTGTTAGTACAGTGGAGCCTAGTGGAGGTAGAAGTAGTCTTTCCTCAGTACTGTGGTTGTTGGTACAGAGGAACCTAGTGGAGGTAGGACTAGTCTGTCTCTCAGTACTGTGGTTGTTAGTACAGTGGAGCCTAGTGGAGGTAGGAGTAGTCTTTCATTAAGTACTGTGGTTGTTAGTACAGTGGAGCCTAGTGGAGGTAGAAGTAGTCTTCCTCTGTACCATGGTTGTTGGTACAGAGGAGCCTAATGGAGGTAGGACTAGTCTGTCTCTCAGTACTGTGGTTGTTAGTTCAGTGGAGCCTAGTGGAGTTAGGAGTAGTCTTTCCTCAGTACGGTGGTTGAAAGTACACTGGAGCCTGGTGGAGGTAGAAGCGCTCTTTCTCTCAAAACTGTGGTTGTTAGTACAGTGGAGCCTAGTGGAGGTAGGAGTAGTCTTTTCTCAGTACTGTGGTTGTTAGTAGAGTGGAACCTAGTGAAGGTAGGAATAGTCTTTCCTCAGTAATGTGGTTGTAAGTACAGTGGAGCCTAGTGGAGGGAGGAGTAGTCTGTCTTTCAGTACTGTGATTGTTCGTACTGTGGAGTCCAGTGGAGGTAGTAGTAGTCTTGCCTCAGTACTGTGGTTGTTACTACAGTGGAGCCTAGTGGATGTAGGAGTAGTCTTTCCTCAGTACTGTGGTTGTTAGTACAGGGGAGCCTAGTGGAGGTAGGAGTAGTCTTTCCTCAGTACTGTGGTTGTTACTACAGTGGAGTCTAGTGGAGGTAGTAGTCTTTCTCTCAGTACTGAGATTGTTAGTACAGTGGAGCCTAGTGGAGGTAGGAGTAGTCTTTCCTCAGTACTGTGGTTGTTACTACAGTGGAGCCTGGTGGAGGTAGAAGCACTCTTTCTCTCAGTAGTGGGGTTGTTAGTACAGTGGAGCATAGTGGAGGAAAGAGTAGTCTTTCCTCAGTACTGTGGTTGTTAGTACAGTGGACCCTAGTGGACGTAGGAGTAGTCTGTCTCTCAGTACTGTGGTTGTTAGTACATTGGAGCCTCGTGGAGTTAGGTGTAGTCTTTCCTCAGTATTGTGGTAGTTAGTACAGTGGAGCCTAGGGGAGGTAGGAGTAGTCTTTCCTCAGTACTGTGGTTGTTAGTAGAGTGGAGCCTAGTGGAGGTAGGAGTAGTCTTTCTCTCAGGCTGTGGTAGTTAGTAGAGTTTAGCCTGGTGGAGGTAGGAGTAGTCTTGCCTCAGTACTGTGGTGGTTAGTAGACTGGAGCCTAGTGGAGATAGGAGTAGTCTGTCTCTCAGTACTGTGGTTGTTAGTAGAGTGGAGCCTAGTGGAGGTAGGAGTAGTCTTTCTCTCAGTACTGTGGTTGTTAGTACAGTGGAGCCTAGTGGAGGTAAAAGTAGTCTTTCCTCAGTACTGTGGTTGTTGGTACAGAGGAACCTATTGGAGGTAGGACTAGTCTGTCTCTCAGTACTGTGGTTGTTAGTACAGTGGAGCCTAGTGGAATTAGGAGTAGTCTTTCCTCAGTACTGTGGTTGTTAGTACAGTGGAGCCTAGTGGAGGTAGAAGTAGTCTTCCTCTGTACTGTGGTTGTTGGTACAGAGGAGCCTAGTGGAGGTAGGACTAGTGTGTCTCTCAGTACTGTGGTTGTTAGTACAGTGGAGCCTAATGGAGTTAGGAGTAGACTTTCCTCAGTACTGTGGTTGAAAGTACAGTGGAGCCTGGTGGAGGTAGAAGCACTCTTTCTCTCAGTACTGTGGTTTTTAGTACAGTGGAGCCTAGTGGAGGTAGGAGTAGTCTTTCCTCAGTACTGTGGTTGTTAGTAGAGTGGAACCTAGTGAAGGTAGGAATAGACTTTCCTCAGTACTGTGGTTGTTTAGACAATGGAGCCTAGTGGAGGTAGTAGTAGTCTTTCCTCAGTACTGTGGTAGTTAGTAGAGTGGAGCCTAGTGGCGGTAGGAGAAGTCTTTCTCTCAGTACTGTGGTTGTTAGTACAGTGGAGCCTCGTGGAGGTAGAAGTAGTCTTTCCTCAGTACTGTGGTTGTTAGTACAGTGGAGCCTAGTGGAATTAGGAGTAGTCTTTCCTCAGTACTGTGGTTGAAAGTACAGTGGAGCCTGGTGGAGGTAGAAGCACTCTTTCTCTCAGTACTGTGGATTTAGTACAGTGGAGCCTAGTGGAGGTAGGAGTAGTCTTTCCTCAGTACTGTGGTTGTTAGTAGAGTGGAACCTAGTGAAGGTAGGAATAGACTTTCCTCAGTACTGTGGTTGTTTAGACAATGGAGCCTAGTGGAGGTAGTAGTAGTCTTTCCTCAGTACTGTGGTAGTTAGTAGAGTGGAGCCTAGTGGAGGTAGGAGTAGTCTTTCTCTCAGTTCTGTGGTTGTTAGTACAGTGGAGCCTCGTGGAGGTAGAAGTAGTCTTTCCTCAGTACTGTGGTTGTTAGTAGAGTGGAGCCTAGTGGAATTAGGAGTAGTCTTTCCTCAGTACTGTGTTTGTTAGTACAGTGGAGCCTAGTGGAGGTAGAAGTAGTCTTCCTCTGTACTGTGGTTGTTGGTACAGAGGAGCCTAGTGGAGGTAGGACTAGTCTGTCTCTCAGTACTGTGGTTTTTAGTACAGTGGAGCCTAGTGGAGTTAGGAGTAGACTTTCCTCAGTACTGTGGTTGAAAGTACAGTGGAGCCTGGTGGAGGTAGAAGCACTCTTTCTCTCAGTACTGTGGTTGTTAGTACAGTGGAGCCTAGTGGAGGTAGGAGTAGTCTTTCCTCAGTACTGTGGTTGTTAGTAGAGTGGAACCTAGTAAAGGTAGGAATAGTCTTTCCTCAGTACTGTGGTTGTTTAGACAATGGAGCCTAGTGGAGGGAGTAGTAGTCTTTCCTCAGTACTGTGGTAGTTAGTAGAGTGGAGCCTAGTGGAGGTAGGAATAGTCTTTCTCTCAGGACTGTGGTTGATAGTACATTGGAGCCTAGTGGAGGTAGGATTCGTTCTTCTCTCAGTACTGTGGTTGTTAGTATAGTGGAGCCTAGTGGAGGAAAGTGTAGTCTCTCTCTCAGTACTGTGGTTGTTAGTACAGTGGAGCCTAGTGGAGGTAGGAGTAGTCTTTCTCTCAGGCTGTGGTTTTTAGTACAGTGGAGACTAGTGGAGGTAGGAGTAGTCTTTCCTCAGTACTGTGTTCGTTAGTACAGTGGAGCCTAGTGGAGGTAGGTGTAGTCTTTCCTCAGTACTGTAGTTGTTAGTACAGTGGAGCCTAGTGGAATTACGAGTAGTCTTGCCTCAGTACTGTGGTTGTTAGTAGAGTGGAGCCTATTGGAGGTAGGAGTAGTCTGTCTCTCAGTACTGTGGTTGTTAGTAGAGTGGAGCCTAGTGGAGGTAGGATAGTCTTTCCTCAGTACTGTGGTTGTAAGTACAGTGGAGCCTTGTGGAGGTAGGAATAGTCTGTCTCTCAGTACTGTGGTTGTTCGTACAGTGGAGCCTAGTGGAGGTAGGAGTAGTCTTTCTCTCAGTACTTAGATTGTTTGTACAGTGGAGCCTAGTGGAGGTAGGAGTAGTCTTTCCTCAGTACTGTTGTTGTTAGTACAGTGGAGCCTGGTGGAGGTAGAAGCACTCTTTCTCTCAGTACTGTGGTTGTTAGTACAGTGGAGCCTAGTGGAGGAAAGAGTAATCTTTCCTCAGTACTGTGGTTGTTAGTACAGTGGAGCCTTGTGGAGGTAGGAGTAGTCTTTCCTCAGTACTGTGGTTGTTAGAAGAGTGGAGCCTAGTGGAGATAGGAGTAGTCTTTCTCTCAGGCTGTGGTAGTTAGTAGAGTGGAGCCTGGTGGAGGTAGGAGTTGTCTTGCCTCCGTACTGTGGTTGTTAGTACAGTTGAGCCTAGTGGAGGTAGGAGTAGTCTGTCTCTCAGTACTGTGGTTGTTAGTAGAGTGGAGCCTAGTGGAGGTAGGAGTAGTCTTTCACTCAGTACTGTGGTTGTTAGTACAGTGGAGCCTAGTGGATGTAGAAGTAGTCTTTCCTCAGTACTGTGGTTGTTGGTACAGAGGAGCCTAGTGGAGGTAGGACTAGTCTGTCTCTCAGTACTGTGGTTGTTAGTACAGTGGAGCCTAGTGGAGGTAGGAGTAGTCTTTCTCTCAGTACTGTGGTTGTTACTACAGTGGAGCCTAGTGGAGGTAGAAGTAGTCTTCCTCTGAACTGTGGTTGTTTGTACAGAGCAGCCTAGTGGAGGTAGGACTACTCTGTCTCTCAGTACTGTGGTTGTTAGTACAGTGGAGAGTAGTGGAGTTAGGAGTAGTCTTTCCTCAGAACTGTGGTTGTAAGTACAGTGGAGCCTGGTTGAGGTAGAAGCACTCTTTCTCTCAGTACTGTGGTTGTTAGTACAGTGGAGCCTAGTGGAGGTAGGAGTAGCCTTTCCTCAGTACTGTGGTTGTTAGTACAGTGGAGCCTAGTGAAGGTAGGAATAGTCTTTCCTCAGTAGTGTGGTTGTTAGTACAGTGGAGCCTAGTGGAGGTAGTAGGAGTCTTTCCTCAGTACTGTGGTAGTAGAGTGGAGCCTAGTGGATTAGGAATATTCTTTCTCTCAGTACGGTGGTTGTTAGTACAATTGAGCCTAGTGGAGGTAGGATTCGTCCTTCTCTCAGTACTGTGGTTGTCAGTATAGTGGAGCCTAGTGCAGGAAAGACTAGTCTTTCTCTCAGTACTGTGGTTGTTAGTACAGTGGAGCCTAGTGGAGGTAGGAGTAGTCTTTCTCTCAGGCTGTGGTTGTTAGTACAGTGGAGCCTAGTGGAAGTAGGAGTAGTCTGTGTCTCAGTTCTGTGGTTGTTAATACAGTGGAGCCTAGTGGAAGTTGGAGTAGTCTTTCCTCAGTACTGTGGTTCTTAGTATAGTGAAGCCTAGTGGAGGTAGGAGTAGTCTTTATCTAAGTACTGTGGTTGTTAGTACAGTGGAGCCTAGTGGAGGTAGAAGTAGTCTTTCCTCAGTACTGTTGTAGTTAGTAGAGTGGAGCCTAGTGAAGGTAGGAATATTCTTTCTCTCAGTACTGTGGTTGTTAGTACAGTGAAGCCTAGTGGAGCTAGGATTCGTCCTTTTCTCAGTACTGTGGTTGTTAGTATAGTGGAGCCTAGTGCAGGAAAGTGTAGTCTTTCTATCAGTACTGTGGTTGTTAGTACAGTGGAGCCTAGTGGAGGTAGGAGTAGTCTTTCTCTCAGGCTGTGGTTGTTAGTACAGTGGAGCCTAGTGGAGGTAGGAGTAGTCTGTGTCTCAGTTCTGTGGTTGTTAATACAGTGGAGCCTAGTGGAAGTAGGAGTAGTCTTTCCTCAGTAGGGTGGTTGTTAGTATAGTGGAGCCTAGTGGAGGAAAGAGTAGTCTTTATCTAAGTACTGTGGTTGTTAGTACCGTGGAGCCTAGTGGAGGTAGGAGTAGTCTTTCCTCAGTACTGTTGTTGTTAGTACGGTGGAGCCTAGGGGAGGTATGAGTAGTCTTTCCTCAGTACTGAGGTTGTTAGTAGAGTTGAGCCTAGTGTAGGTAGGAGTAGTCTCTCTCTCAGTACTGTGCTTGTTAGTACAGTGGAGCGTAGTGGAGGTAGGAGTAGTCCTTCCCTCAGTACTGTGGTTTTTAGTACAGTGGAGCCTACTGGAGGTAAGAGTACTCTTTCCTCAGTACAGTTGTTGTTAGTACAGTGGAGCCTAGTGAAGGTAGGAGTACTCCTTCTCTCAGTACTGAGGTTGTTAGTACTTGGAGCCCAGTAGAGGCAGGAGTAGTCTTTCCTCAGTACTTTGGTAGTTAGTACAGTAGACCCTAGTTAAGGTAGGAGTAGTCTTTCTCTCAACTGTAGTTGTTTGTACAGTGGAGCCTACTGAAGGTAGGAGTAGTCTTTCCTCAGTACTGTGGTTGTTAGGACAGTGGAGCATAGTGGAGTTAGGAGTAGTCATTCCTCAGTACTATGGTTGTTAATACAGTGGAGCCTAGTGGAGGTAGGAGTCGTCTTTCTCTCATGACTGTGGTTGTTAGTACAGTGGAGCCTAGTGGAGGTAGGAGTAGTCTTTCTCTCATTACTGTGGTTGTTAGTACAGTGCAGCCTACTGAAAGTAGGAGTAGTCTTTCCTCAGTACTGTCGTTGTTAGTACAGTAGAGCCTAGTGGAGGTAGGAGTAGTCCTTCTCTCAGTACTGTGGTTGTTAGTACAGTGGAGCTTGGTGGATGTAGAAGCAGTCTTTCTCTCAGTAATGTGTTCGTTGGTACACAGGAGCCTTTTGGAGGTAGGAGTAGTCTTTCTCTCAGTACTGTGGTTGTTAGTATAGTGGAGCCTAATAGAGGTTGGAGTAGTCTTTCTCTCAGTACTGTGGTTGTTAGTACAGTGGAGCCTAGTGGAGGTAGTAGTAGTCTTTCTATCTGTACTGTGGTTATTAGTACAGTGGAGCCTAGGGGAGGTAGGAGTAGTCTTTCTGTGAATACTGTTGTTGTTAGTACAGTGGAGTCTATTGGAGGTAGGAGAATTCTTTCCTCAGTACTGTCATTGTAGGTACAGTGGAGCCTAGTGGAGGTAGGAATAGTCTTTCTCTCAGAACTGTGGTTGTTTTACAGTGGAGCCTAGTGGAGGTAGGAGAATTCTTACCTCAGTACTGACATTGTAAGTACACTGGAGCCTAGTGGAGGTAGGAGTAGTCTTTCCTCAGTATTGTGGTTGTTAGTACAGTGGAGCCTAGTGGAGGTAGGAGTAGTCATTCCTCAGTACTGTGGTTGTTAGTACAGTGCAGCCAAGTGGAGGTAGGAGTAGTCTGTCTCTCATTACTGTGGTTATTAGCACAGTGGAGCCTAGTGGAGGTAGGTGTAGTCTTTCCTCAGTACTGTGGTTGTAAGTACAGTGGAGCCTAGTGGAGGCAAGAGTAGTCTTTTCTCAGTACTGTGGTTGTTAGTACAGTGGAGCCTAGTGGAGGTAGGAGTAGTCTTTCCTCAGTACTGTGGTTGTTAGTACAGTGGACCTAGTGGAGGTAGGAGTAGTTTTTTCTCAGTACTGTGGTTTTTATTACAGTGGAGCCTAGTGGAGGTAGGAGTACTCTTTCCTCAGTATAGTGGTTGTAAGTACAGTGGAGCCTAGTGGAGCTAGGAGTAGTATTTCCTCAGTACTGTGGTAGTTACTAGAATGGAGCCTAGTGGAGTTAGGAGTCGTCTTTCCTCAGTACTGTTTTTGTTAGTACAGTGGCGCCTTGTGGAGGTAGGAGTAGTCTTTCTCTCATAACTGTGGTTGTTAGTACAGTGGAGCCTAGTGGATGTAGAAGTAGTGTTTCTCTCATACTGTGGTTGTTAGTACAGTGGAGGGTAGTTGAAGTAGGAGTCTTTCTCTCAGCACTGTGTTTTGTTAGTACAGTGGATCCTAGTGGAGGTAGGACTGGTCTTTCCTGAGTACTGTGGTTGTTAGTACAGTGGAGCTTGGTGGATGTAGAAGCAGTCTTTCTCTCAGTAATGTGTTCGTTGGTACACAGGAGCCTTTTGGAGGTAGGAGTAGTCTTTCTCTCAGTACTGTGGTTGTTAGTATAGTGGAGCCTAATGAAGGTAGGAGTAGTCTTTCTCTCAGTACTGTGGTTGTTAGTACAGTGGAGCCTAGTGGAGGTAGTAGTAGTCTTTCTCTCTGTACTGTGGTTATTAGTACAGTGGAGCCTAGGGGAGGTAGGAGTAGTCTTTCTGTCAATACTGTTGTTGTTAGTACAGTGGAGCCTATTGGAGGTAGGAGAATTCTTTCCTCAGTACTGTCATTGTAGGTACAGTGGAGCCTAGTGGAGGTAGGAATAGTCTTTCTCTCAGAACTGTGGTTGTTGGTACAGTGGAGCCTAGTGGAGGTAGGAGAATTCTTACCTCAGTACTGACATTGTAAGTACACTGGAGCCTAGTGGAGGTAGGAGTAGTCTTTCCTCAGTATTGTGGTTGTTAGTACAGTGGAGCCTAGTGGAGGTAGGAGTAGTCATTCCTCAGTACTGTGGTTGTTAGTACAGTGCAGCCTAGTGGAGGTAGGAGTAGTCTGTCTCTCATTACTGTGGTAATTAGCACAGTGGAGCCTAGTGGAGGTAGGTGTAGTCTTTCCTCAGTACTGTGGTTGTAAGTACAGTGGAGCCTAGTGGAGGCAAGAGTAGTCTTTTCTCAGTACTGTGGTTGTTAGTACAGTGGAGCCTAGTGGAGGTAGGAGTAGTCTTTCCTCAGTACTGTGGTTGTTAGTACAGTGGAGCCTAGTGGAGGTAGGAGTAGTTTTTTCTCAGTACTGTGGTTTTTATTACAGTGGAGCCTAGTGGAGGTAGGAGTAGTCTTTCCTCAGTATAGTGGTTGTAAGTACAGTGGAGCCTAGTGGAGGTAGGAGTAGTATTTCCTCAGTACTGTGGTAGTTATTAGAATGGAGCCTAGTGGAGTTAGGAGTCGTCTTTCCTCAGTACTGTTTTTGTTAGTACAGTGGCGCCTTGTGGAGGTAGGAGTAGTCTTTCTCTCATAACTGTGGTTGTTAGTACAGTGGAGCCTAGTGGATGTAGAAGTAGTGTTTCTCTCATACTGTGGTTGTTAGTACAGTGGAGGATAGTTGAAGTAGGAGTCTTTCTCTCAGCACTGTGTTTTGTTAGTACAGTGGAGCCTAGTGGAGGTAGGAGTAGTCTTTCCTGAGTACTGTGGTTGTTAGTACAGTGGAGCGTAGTGGAGGTAGAAGTAGTCTTTCCTCAGTACTGTGGTTGTTAGTACAGTGGAGCCTAGTGGAGTTAGAAGTAGTCTTTCTCTCATTACTGTGGTTGTTACTACAGTGGAGCCTTGTGGAGGTAGGAGTAGTCTGTCTCTCAGTACTGTGGTTGTTAATAGAGTGGAGCCTAGTGGAGGTAGTAGTAGTCTTTCCTCAGTACTGTGGTTGTTAGTACAGTGGAGCCTAGTGGAGGTAAGAGTAGTCTTTCTCTCAGGCTGTGGTTCTTAGTATAGTGGAGCCTAGTGGAGGTAGGAGTAGTCTTTCCTCAGTACTGTGGTTGTTAGTACAGTGGAGCCTAGTGGAGGTAGGAGTAGTCTTTCTCTCATGCTGTGGTTGTTAGTAGAGTGGAGCCTAGTGGAAGTAGGAGTAGTCTTTCCTCAGTAGTGTGGTTGTTAGTAGAGTGGAGCCTACTGGCGGTAGGAGTAATCTTTCTCTCAGTACTGTAGTTGTTAGTACAGTGGAGCCTAGTGGAGGTAGGAGTAGTCTTTCCTCAGTACTGTGGTTGTTAGTACAGTGGAGCCTAGTGGCGGTAGGAGTAGTCTTTTTGCAGTACTGTGGTTGTTAGTACAGTGAGCCTAGTGGAGGTAGGAGTAGGCTTTCCTCAGTACTGTGGTTGTAAGTAGTTGAGCCTATGGATGTAGTAGTCTTTCCTTAGTACTGTGGTTGTTAGTACAGTGGAGCCTAGTGGAGGTAGGAGTAGTCTTTCCTCAGTACTGTGGTTGTAAGTACAGTGGAGCCTAGTGGAGGTAGGAGTAGTCTTTCCTCAGTACTGTGGTTGTAAGTACAGTGGAGCCTAGTGGAGGTAGTAGTAGTCTTTCCTCAGTACTGTGGTTGTTAGTACAGTGGAGCCTGGAGGAGGTAGAAGCACTCTTTCTCTCAGTACTGTGGTTGTTAGTACAGTGGAGCCAAGTGGAGGAAAGAGTAGTCTTCTCTCAGTACTGTGGTTGTTAGTACAGTGGAGTCTAGTTTAGGTAGGAGAAGTCTTTCCTCAGTACTGTGGATGTTAGTACAGTGGAGCCTAGTGGAGGTACGAGTAGTCTTCCTTAGGACTGTGATTGTTAGTACAGTGGAGCCTAGAGGAGGTAGAAGTAGTCTTTCCTCAGTACTGTGGTTGTTCGTACAGTGGAGCCTTGTGGAGGTAGGAGTATTCTTTCTCTCATTACTGTGGTTGTTAGTACAGTGGAGCGTAGTGGAGGTAGGATTAGTCTTTCCTCAGTACTGTGGTTGTTAGTACAGTGGAGCATAGTGGAGGTAGAAGTAGTCTTTCTCTTATTACTGTGGTTGTTAGTACAGTTCAGCCTTGTGGAGGTAGGAGTAGTCTTTCTCTCATTACTGTGGTTGTTGGTACAGTGGAGCCTAGTGGAGGTAGGAGTAGTCTTTCCTCAGTACTGTGGCTGTTAGTACAGTGGAGCCTTGTGGAGGTAGGAGTAGTCTTTCTCTCATAACTATGGTTGTTAGTACAGTGGAGCCTAGTGGATGTAGAAGTAGTGTTTCTCTCATACTGTGGTTGTTAGTACAGTGGAGGGTAGTTGAAGTAGGAGTCTTTCTCTCAGCACTGTGTTTTGTTAGTACAGTGGAGCCTAGTGGAGGTAGGAGTAGTCTTTCCTGAGTACTGTGGTTGTTAGTACAGTGGAGCGTAGTGGAGGTAGAAGTAGTCTTTCCTCAGTACTGTGGTTGTTAGTACAGTGGAGCCTAGTGGAGTTAGAAGTAGTCTTTCTCTCATTACTGTGGTTGTTACTACAGTGGAGCCTTGTGGAGGTAGGAGTAGTCTGTCTCTCAGTACTGTGGTTGTTAATAGAGTGGAGCCTAGTGGAGGTAGTAGTAGTCTTTCCTCAGTACTGTGGTTGTTAGTACAGTGGAGCCTAGTGGAGGTAAGAGTAGTCTTTCTCTCAGGCTGTGGTTGTTAGTAGAGTGGAGCCTAGTGGAGGTAGGAGTAGTCTTTCCTCAGTACTGTGGTTGTTAGTACAGTGGAGCCTAGTGGAGGTAGGAGTAGTCTTTCTATCAGGCTGTGGTTGTTAGTAGAGTGGAGCCTAGTGGAAGTAGGAGTAGTCTTTCCTCAGTAGTGTGGTTGTTAGTAGAGTGGAGCCTACTGGCGGTAGGAGTAATCTTTCTCTCACTACTGTAGTTGTTAGTACAGTGGAGCCTAGTGGAGGTAGGAGTAGTCTTTCCTCAGTACTGTGGTTGTTAGTACAGTGGAGCCTAGTGGCGGTAGGAGTAGTCTTTTTGCAGTACTGTGGTTGTTAGTACAGTGGAGCCTAGTGGAGGTAGGAGTAGGCTTTCCTCAGTACTGTGGTTGTAAGTACAGTTGAGCCTATGGAGGTAGTAGTCTTTCCTTAGTATTGTGGTTGTTAGTACAGTGGAGCCTAGTGGAGGTAGGAGTAGTCTTTCCTCAGTACTGTGGTTGTAAGTACAGTGGAGCCTAGTGGAGGTAGGAGTAGTCTTTCCTCAGTACTGTGGTTGTAAGTACAGTGGAGCCTAGTGGAGGTAGGAGTAGTCTTTCCTCAGTACTGTGGTTGTTAGTACAGTGGAGCCTGGAGGAGGTAGAAGCACTCTTTCTCTCAGTACTGTGGTTGTTAGTACAGTGGAGCCAAGTGGAGGAAAGAGTAGTCTTTCTCTCAGTACTGTGGTTGTTAGTACAGTGGAGTCTAGTTTAGGTAGGAGAAGTCTTTCCTCAGTACTGTGGATGTTAGTACAGTGGAGCCTAGTGGAGGTACGAGTAGTCTTTCCTTAGGACTGTGATTGTTAGTACAGTGGAGCCTAGAGGAGGTAGAAGTAGTCTTTCCTCAGTACTGTGGTTGTTCGTACAGTGGAGCCTTGTGGAGGTAGGAGTATTCTTTCTCTCATTACTGTGGTTGTTAGTACAGTGGAGCGTAGTGGAGGTAGGATTAGTCTTTCCTCAGTACTGTGGTTGTTAGTACAGTGGAGTATAGTGGAGGTAGAAGTAGTCTTTCTCTTATTACTGTGGTTGTTAGTACAGATCAGCCTTGTGGAGGTAGGAGTAGTCTTTCTCTCATTACTGTGGTTGTTGGTACAGTGGAGCCTAGTGGAGGTAGGAGTAGTCTTTCCTCAGTACTGTGGCTGTTAGTACAGTGGAGCCTTGTGGAGGTAGGAGTAGTCTTTCTCTCAGTTCTGTGGTAGTTATTACAGTGGAGCCTAGTAGAGGTAGGAGAAGTCCTTCTCTCAGTACTGTGGTTGTTAGTACGGTGGAGCCTTGTGGAGGTAGGAGTAGTCTTTCCTCAGTACTGTGGTTGTTAGTACAGTGGAGTCTAGTGGAGGTAGGAGTAGTCATTCCTCAGTACTCTGTTTGTTAGCACAGTGGAGCCTAGTGGAGTTAGGAGTAGTCTTTCTCTCAGTACTGTGGTTGATAGCACAGTGGAGCCTAGTGGATGTAGGAGTAGTCTTTCCTCAGTACTGTGGTTGTTAGTACAGTGGAGTCGAGTGGAGGTAGGAGTAGTCTTTATCTAAGTACTGTGGTTGTTAGTACAGTGGAGCCTAGTGGAGGTAGGAGTAGTCTTTCTCTCAGTACTGTGGTAGTTATTACAGTGGAGCCTAGTTGAGGTAGGAGATGTCCTTCTCTCAGTACTGTGATTGTTAGTATGGTGGAACCTAGTGGAGGTAGGAGTAGTCTTTCCTCAGTACAGTGGTTGTTAGTACAGTGGAGCCTTGTGGAGGTAGGAGTAGTCTTTCCTCAGTACTGTGGTTGTTATTAAAGTGGAGCCTAGTGGAGGTAGGAGTAGTCCTTCCTTCAGTACTGTGGTTTAGTACGGTGGAGCCTTGTGGAGGTAGGAGTAGTGATTCCTACGTACTGTGGTTGTTATTACGGTGGAGCCTAGTGGAGATAGGAGTAGTCTTTCCTCAGTACTGTGGTTGTTAGTACAGTGGAGCCTAGTGGAGGTAGGAGTAGTCTTTCCTCAGTACTGTGGTTGTAAGTACAGTGGAGCCTAGTGGAGGTAGGAGTAGTCTTTCCTCAGTACTGTGGTTGTTAGGACAGTGGAGCCTTGTGGAGATAGAAGTACTCCTTCTCTCAGTACTGTGGTTGTTAGTACAGTGGAGCCTAGTGGAGGTAGGAGTAGTCTTTCCTCCGTACTGTGGTTGTTAGTACAGTGGAGCCTAGTGGAGGTAGGATTAGTCTGTCTCTCAGTACTGTGTTTGTTAGTAGAGTGGAGCCTAGTGGAGGTAGGAGTAGTCTTTCTCTCAGTACTGTGGTTGTTAGTACAGTGGAGCCTAGTGGACGTAGGAGTAGTCTTCTCTCAGTACTGTGGTTGTTATTACAGTGGAGCCTAGTGGAGGTAGGAATAGTCTTTCCTCAGTACTGTGGTTGTTAGTACAGTGGAGCCTAGTGGAGGTAGGAGTAGTCTTTCTGTCAGTACTGTGTTTGTTAGTAGAGTGGAGCCTAGTGGAGGTAGGAGTAGTCTTTTCTCAGTACTGTGGTTGTTATTACGGTGGAGCCTAGTTGAGGTAGGAGTAGTCTTTCCTCAGTACTGTACTTGTTAGCACAGTGGAGCCTAGTGGAGTTAGTAGTAGTTCTTCTGTCAGTACTGTGGTTTAGTACGGTGGAGCCTTTTGGAGGTAGGATTAGTCTTTCCTAAGTACTGTGGTTGTTATTACGGTGGATCCTAGTGTAGATAGGAGTAGTCTTTCCTCAGTACTGTGGTAGTTAGTAGAGTGGAGCCTAGTGGAGGTAGGAGTAGTCTTTCCTCAGTACTGTGGTTGTTAGTACAGTGGAGTCTCCTGGCGGTAGGAGTAGTCTTTTCTCAGTACTGTGGTAGTTAGTAGAGTGGAGCCTAGTGGAGGTAGGAATAGTCTTTCTCTCAGTACTGTGTTTGTTAGTACAGTGTTGCATTGTAGAGGTAGGAGTAGTCTTTCCTCAGTACTGTGGTAGTTAGTAGAGTGGAGCCTTGTGGAGGTAGGTGTAGTCTTTCTCACAGTTCTGTGGTTGTTATTACCGTGGAGCCTTGTGGAGGTAGGAGTCGTCTTTCCTCAGTACTGTGGTTGTAAGTACAGTGGAGTCTCGTGGAGGTAGGAGTAGTCTGTCTCTCAATATTGTGCTTGTTAGTACAGTGGAGCCTAGTGGAGGTAGGAGTAGTCTGTTTCTCAATACTGTGGTTGTTAGTACAGTGGAGCCTAGTGGAAGTAGGAGTAGTCTTTCCTCAGTACTGTGGTTGTCAGTACAGTGGAGCCTAGTGGCGGTAGGAGAAGTCTTTCTCTCAGTACTGTGGTTGTTAGTATAGTGGAGCCTAGTGAAGGTAGTAATAGTCCTTCTCTCAGTACTGAGATTGTTAGTACAGTGGAGCCCAGTCGAGGCAGGAGTAGTCTTTCCTCAGTACTGTGGTTGTATGTACAGTGGAGTCTCGTGGAGGTAGGAGTAGTCTTTCTCTCAATATTGTGCTTGTTAGTACAGTGGAGCCTAGTGGAGGTAGGAGTAGTCTGTTTCTCAGTACTGTGGTTGTTAGTACACTGGTGCCTAGTGGAGGCAGGAGTAGTCTTTCCTCAGTACTGTGGTTGTAGGTACAGTGGAGCCAATTGGAGGTAGGAGTAGTCTTTCCTCAGTACTGTGGTTGTTAGTACAGTGGAGCCTAGTGGCGGTAGGAAAAGTCTTTCTCTCAGTACTGTGGTTGTTAGCACAGTGGAGCCTAGTGTAGGTAGGAGAAGTCTTGCCTCAGTACTGTGGTTGTTAGTACAGTGGATCCTAGTGGAGGTAGGAGTAGTCTGTTTCTCAGTACTGTGGTTGTTAGTAGAGTGGAGCCTAGTGGAGGTAGGAGTAGTCTTTCCTCAGTACTGTGGTTGTTAGTAACGTGGAGCCTAGTGGAGGTAGGATTAGTCTTTCCTCAGTACTGTGGTTGTTAGTACAGTGGAGCCTAGTGGATGTAGGAGTAGTCTTTCCTCAGTCTTGTGGTTGTTAGGACAGTGGAGCCTAGTGGAGGTAGGAGTAGTCTTTCCTCAGTACTGTGGTTGTTAGTACAGTGGAGCCTAGTGGAGGTAGGTGTAGTCTTTCCTACGTACTGTGGTTGTAAGTACAGTGGAGCCTAGTGGAGGTAGGAGAAGTCTTGCCTCAGTACTGTGGTTGTTAGTACAGTGGAGCCTAGTGGAGGTAGGAGTAGTCTTTCTTCTGTACTGTGGTTGTATGTATAGTGGAGCCTAGTGGAGGTAGGAGTAGTCTTTTTCTCAGTACTGTGGTTGTTAGTACAGTGGAGCCTAGTGGAGGTAGGAGTAGTCTTTCCTCAGTACTGTGGTTGTAGGTACAGTGGAGCCAATTGGAGGTAGGAGTAGTCTTTCCTCAGTACTGTGGTTGTAGGTACAGTGGAGCCTACTGGAGGTAAGAGTAGTCTTTCCTCAGTACTGTGGTTGTTAGTACAGTGGAGCCTAGTGGATGTAGGAGTAGTCTTTCCTCAGTACTGTGGTTGTTAGTACAGTGGAGCCTAGTGGAGGTAGGAGTAGTCTTTCCTCAGTACTGTGGTTGTTAGTACAGTGGAGCCTAGTGGAGGTAGGAGTAGTCTTTCCTCTGTACTGTGGTTGTATGTACAGTGGAGCCTAGTGGAAGTAGGAGTAGTCTTTCTCTCAGTACTGTGGTTGTTAGTACAGTGGAGCCTAGTGGAGGTAGGAGTAGTCTTTCCTCAGTACTGTGGTTGTAGGTACAGTGGAGCCAATTGGAGGTAGGAGTAGTCTTTCTCTCTGTAAAGTGGTAGTTATTATTTGGATCGTAGTGGAGTTAGGAGTAGTCTTTCCTCAGTACTGTGGTTGTTAGTACAGTGGAGGCTAGGGGAGGTAGGAGTAGTCTTTATCTAAGTACTGTGGTTGTTAGTACAGTGGAGCCTTGTGGAGGTAGGAGTAGTTTTTCCTCAGTACTGTGGTTGTTAGTACAGTGGAGCGTAGTGGAGGTAGGAGTAGTCTTTCTCTCAGTTCTGTGGTTGTTAATACAGTGGAGCCTAGTGGAGGTAGGAGTAGTCTTTCCTCAGTACTGTGGTTGTTAGTACAGTGGAGGCTAGGGGAGGTAGGAGTAGTCTTTATCTAAGTACTGTGGTTGTTAGTACAGTGGAGCCTTGTGGAGGTAGGAGTAGTCTTTCCTCAGTACTGAGGTTGTTAGTACAGTGGAGCGTAGTGGAGGTAGGAGTAGTCTTTCTCTCAGTTCTGTGGTTGTTAATACAGTGGAGCCTAATGGAGGTAGGAGTAGTCTTTCTCTCAGTACTGTGGTTGTTAGTACAGTGGAGGCTAGGGGATGTAGGAGTAGTCTTTCTCTCAGTACTGTGCTTGTTAGTACAGTGGGGCCTAGTGGAGGTAGGAGTAGTCTTTCTCTCATGCTGTGGTAGTTAGTAGAGTGGAGCCTAGTGGAGGTAGGAGTAGTCTTTCCTCAGTACTGTGGTAGTTAGTAGAGTGGAGCCTAGTGGAGGTAGGAGTAGTCTTTCCTCAGTACTGTGGTTGTTAGTACAGTGGAGCCTAGTGGAGGTAGGAGTCGTCTTTCTCTCAGTACTGTGGTTGTTAGTATTGTGGAGCCTGGTGTAGGTAGGAGTAGTCTTTCCTCAGTACTGTGGTTGTTATTACAGTGTAGCCTAGTGGAGGTAGCAGTAAGCAACTTCAGGAGACCCTGTCTCTCAATAAATAATTAAAAGATCTGGGGATGTGGTTCAGTAGCTGAGTGCCCCCGGGTTCAATCCCTGGTACCAACATGAACAAACAGTCAACAAAATTCCACCAGAATACATATATAGAAGTCACACTAACTCTATAGAACCAATTTTAAGAGGATTGACCACAAAAATATTGAGACTTTTACTCCATGAATGTTTATCTAGTGTTCTTTTTTTAAATTTCTTTTAATAACACTCCTGCAGTTTTCAATTAAAATTACATTTATTTCTCTGTGTTTTTTAATGTTATTAAGAATATTTAAATGTTTTGATTTTCCAATTATTTGTCACTCATCTAAAACTCTCTGTCCTTTTAAGTTGATTAAACAACCCCCCACAGTGTCGTTAACACAGTAATTTGTGACTCATGCACAGTAGAGAATTTTTTTAGTCTGTCTTCTCTTTGTTGCTTCCTTGGGTCATTTCTGTTTTCTTTCCTGGATTTCGCCGATTCCCTTCTCTGAATGTGTCCATTCTACTGCGGAGTCCAAAATCTTTACTTTTTGTTATTTCACTTTTCACTTCTATGATTTCCATCTGGCTCTTCTTTGGGGCCTCTGTTTCCTCTCTGAAGTTTTTCAATTCATTGGTTTCAAGAGAATTTGTGATTGCTTTCCGGAGCACTCTGAGGAGGGCAGCTTCAGGGCCCCTGCTGGGTGTCTGCGGTGGTGTCTGTAGATTGTCCTGTCTCAGTGATGGTCCTGGCTCTTAGCACGACGCGGCTTTCCCTTGTAGCTGGACATCATGCCTTTAATGTTCAGAGACTCTGGGGCTATCCGGTCTTTCTCAGGCAGGCTGCTGCCTTGTTTAGGGTCCGTATACAGATCCTGGTCCAGTGGCAGTCCAGCTGTGATCCCAGCAGTGACCGGGGCTCCTCTGACCCTCCTGGTGCCTCCTGGGGGCTGAGGAATCTCCTCCTGCCTTTCCTCCTGGTGTCTGGAGGTCAGAGGGGGTCTGGGGCCCTCAGAGACCCAGAGGGCTTCCCCCAGGCCACCTGTCCTGGTGCATTCCCTCTCTTAGTACTCTCTGGTCACCCTGGGTGTCTGCCACTGGGGAAGGAGGAGACCTTGGGCCCACCGTGAAGCGGGAGGAATGAATCGACATTGACTGGCTTCGGGGGAAAGCCAGGTGGGTGGGGTAGAGAGACGCCCTGGTGTCCCTCCGGTCCTCGGGTCCCTGTGGGCTCCCCTTTCTCCTTCCACCTTTCAGAGCTCTCCGTGGGGTGCTGCTTGCACTATTTCCAGTTCATCCCTGCACTGAGCCTGGAGGAGAGAATGGAGCAGCAGGCCTCCACCATCTGTCTAGACCGGAAGTCCTTTGGAAAACTATTCTAAATGAAAGCATGGTGGGCCGGATCCGGGGAGAGTCGGTCTTGAATATGATTTATTGACTTAAGCAGAGCTGGGTTAAAGAAAAGGAAACCAAACTTCAGACTCAGAATCGGTCTGAAAATCTTGGACTTGAGGACACCCCTCCACAGAAGCCCCCGACTCATGGGCAGTCCATCCCTTTCACCACGCCACGGGCCGTGGGAATTGTCCCCCTAATGGCTTCCTGTTGTACTCCATGTAGAGCCATTCAAAGAACTCTTCGTGGACCCACAGGGTAGAGCAGGCCTGGGGAGGAGGACCGCCATCTCCAGGACTGGTGATCAGAGGATGATGAACAGCTAAGTCCATGACTAAGGCAGGTCATGGACCGAAAGAACTCACGGAGAAGAACGAAAGCATGGCAGACAACCGTTTCAACACACCAGCTCCAAAAAGTGGGCAGGAACCTGTGTCCACAACAGGAAGTACAGGAAATACCAGCCAAGAAGCTGCCCGCTCAGCACCCATCAGCCCACAGCTGCCCCTGTGGCCTGCTCCTATTTTAAGTCAGTGACGCAAGTCACGCCTGCCTTTCCTGCACCTGAAGGCATGACTTCAATCCAGACAGAGCCCCAGCAGAAGCCAGGGAGTTATTTTTAGAGCTGGGCACGTACTATTTTGCTTCAGCCTGATCATTTGATCCTTCGAGGAAACAGATGTTCTCATGTACATCCCACCTGGTGTCCGACTGAAGGGAACTTCATTTCTCAGGCAACTGGCTGGTCTGCAGGCAGGGACAGCCAGGCCAGGACAGCTCTGGGTGTGTCCTGACCACCCATCACAGATGTGCCGAAGCTTCCCGACCAGATCATGCCTGCCTGAGGGAGGGAGTCCTAAGTAGCTCCTCCCTCGACAGCTGATTTTCTCTGACAAGCCTGAGAATACAGGCCGTTCCTGGGAGTCCAAATAGAGTCCCAGACTGTGTCTTTGGGCAGTTTACGTCTCTGGGCCTTCATTTCCCAATCTGTGTATTATAATCCCCCTTTTTCCATGCGGGATACATGCCAAGACCTCCACCAGATGCCTGAAACTGTGGATAGTACCAAACCCTGTACAGAGTAGGTTTTGAGATATATATATGACTGTGATAAAGCTTAATCTGTAATTAGGCACAGTAAAAGATCAACAGCAATAACTAGTATAAACTAGAGGAAGTATGACCACACACTATCATAGAATTGCTAACATCACTGCTCTTGTGCTTTGGGTCTTAACATTCCTATGAGAAAGGGAATATTGTCCCAGCTTTACAGAAGAAGACAATAAGAGCCAGAATGATTAGGTGAGCTGACAAGTCACAGGACCACTCATCAGGGGAATTCACGTCTTTCGGCTCCTGTGATGGTGGCTGGGACAGCCTAGGAGATAGTGTAGTATCACATACCACAGCAGCAACAATGGCAGTGTCTACAGTAAGCACACAGAAGTTTTCTACACACTTGCTCTCATTTAATACAATAACAGTGAGCCATGGGTTCTATCATAAATCCCATTCAGATGAGGAGCCTAAAGTTCAAAGAGATCCAGGAAGCTGCTATGTGGGCACACAGCTGGGGGAAGGTGGAATTGGGTGTTTATGTGGTCTGCAATGCCTAAGCTGTGTCTCAGCCCTGGGACGCCATCTACTGCAGCACCCAAGCAAGATCTCTAGTAATAACTCAATGCTTTGCTAGGTCAAAGTAGCCAGTGGAAGAAGGATGGTCTATTTTTCATAGATTTCCTTGGTTTCTATGTAAACAATCATGTTGCCTGAAAAAAAGAGACAGTTTCATCTCTTCTTTCTAAACAGAAGGACTCTTATTTCCTTTTCTTGCCTTATTGCAATGGCTAGAACTTCTAGTATGTGTTGAGTAAGGGTGGAAATGGACATCATCTCCTTGTTCAAGATCTTAGCGGGAATGCTTCTGGTCTCTCATCAGTAAATACAATGTCTGATAGTTTGTGAGATTAAGCAAGTTTCCCTGTATTTAAGGTCGTTTCCCTGTATTCTTCATTATTAATGGATGTTGAATTTTGTTAGATGATTTTTTTCTACATTGATTAATATGATCATGTGATTTTTCTTCTTTAGCGTGATGATGTAGTGGATTACAGTAATTGATTTTTAGGTATACCAAATCAGCCTAGCATATCTGGCATAAAAATATATGATCTTTAGTTTGGGAGAGTATTTTGTCTGTTTTTGCATACTGTCATTCGCTGGTTTTGGTGTCAGAGTAATGATAGCCTCGTAAAGTATAGGAAAGTGGTGTCTCCTATTTTCTGGAAGAGTATATGTAGGGTTGACATTAATTCTTCTTTGAATGGTGAAATTCTCCAGTGAAACCATCTGGGTTTGAAGATTTCCTTTTTGGAGGGAGTATTTTAATTACAAATCTAATGTCTTGAATAGCTATAGAACTCTTCAGATTATCTATTTTATTTTGGTTTGAATCAAGTAGTTTGTGATTTTTGAGGAATTGGCCCGTTTGTTCTAACTTATGAAATCTATGAGCATAAAACTGTAATCTTTGTTAAACTATCTTTTTAATAGTTACAGGATCTGCTGTGGCTGTCCCTGGTTCATTCCTAATATTGGCAATTCGCCCTTCTCTCTTTTTATCTTTTGTCTATCTTGCTTAGAAGTTACCAATTTTTGTTGATATTTTTTAAGAACCCCGTTCTGTTTCAATTTTTCCAGGTTTCAACTTCACTGATTTCATTTTTTATTAAAAAATTTACTGGTAAGTAAAAATATAATGATCGCACACATGACAGCGTACCATGTGACAATTTGACCTGTGTATATTGTGTAATGTTAAAACCAGGATTCACATATCTGTCTCCTTAAACACTCATCATGTATGGTGAAAAGATTCAAACTCCTTTCTTCAAGCTTTTTGAGATGTTCAGCATACGTTAGCCTGTCCTCTGTTACAAATGCCTGAGCTAATCAGTATATAAGGAGGACGGGTTCATATTGGCTGGTCCACGGTCACGTGCCCCCTTGCTTGGGCCTGTGCTGGTGCAGTACATCATGACCAGTGGCAGTGAAGGACCCTTTGCTTCATGGCCAGGAATTGAAAGAGAGGGGAAAGGAGAAGTTGGGACGCAATATCCCTGCAAGAGCACCTCCCCAGGGACCCAACTCCCTCCCAGGGCCCTACCTGATAAGGTCCCCACCACCTCCGGCAGTACCACCCTGGAAACTCAGCCTTGAACACAGACCTCTGTGGGATGCCCCAGATCCAAGCTGCAACACAGTACTGAAGTGCCATCTGCAGTCACTCTACTGTGCAGTACCAGGTCAAGTTCACTGATTTCTGCCTTTCATAGTTTCTTTCCTTTCCTGCTCACTTTGAGTTTATTTTGCTCTTTTTTTTTTTTTTTTTTTTGGTACCAGGGATTGAACTCTGGGGCACTCGACCACCAAGCCACATCCCCAGCCCTATTTTGTATTTTATTTAGAGACAGGGTCTCACTGAATTGCTGAGTGCCTCCCATTTTTTGCTGAGGCTGGCTTTGAACTCGTGATCCTCCTGCCTCAGCCTCCCGAGCTGCTGGGATTACAGGCGTGGGCCATGGTGCCTGCTCCAATTTTTTTTTATTGTTTATTATTATTATTATTCTTTCCTAGAAGGCAGCACCTATATTCGTGATGGGAAGTCTTTCCTCTGATCTAAGGGAATTAACTGATTACATAAAATTTCCCTCTCGGTGCCGATTTAGCTGCCTCTCACACATGTTAACGTATTGTATTTTCATTTTTGCTCACTTCCATGGAATTTTAAAATTTCCTTCTCTGCTGCCACGTGGACCCACGAATGTCTTAGAAGTTTGCTGTTGAGTTTCCAAGTGTCTGGCCATCTCTCTACTGATTCTGCTTTGATTTCTAGTCTGACTCCATTATGGTCAGATAACACACTCCGCGTGACTTCACGTCCTTCAAGTTGGTCAGCATGTTGTGAGCTGACGTGTGTCGCACGGTGGTGGACGTTTCACGGGCCCTTTAGAAAACTGGGCATTCGGAGCCGTTGAGCGAGATGCCACGGATGTCAGTCAGATCCTGTTGGTTGAGAGAGCCTTCGAGTTCCTTGTGCTCTTATGAATTTTCCCCCTGCAAGGCTGACCGTCCTGAAGGCCGTGGAAGGAGATGGGAATGGTGGGCTCCTCCGTCCAGCTTTGCCTTGGGGTCACGTGTGTCTGGGTCACACGTGTCTGAGAAGCTCTGCCGTCTGGTTCCCCAGGCAGTTGTCCTGCCGGATTCTCCTTGTCACTGGGACTTCCCTCCCTGCCCCAGCAGCTGGACCCGCCGTCTCTGTTTCCTGATGCCAACCTGGCCACTCACACTTCCTCTGAGCACCGTTGACACGAGGCCCTTCTTCATTCTTTTGCTCTCCGCTTACGTCAATGAAGTTGACGGGAGTTTCTGGGAAACACGCTTCTGATCCACTCTGCCAATCTCTGCGTTTCAACTGAGGGTATTTAAAACGCTTTCCTCTAAATGATGATCACGCTATCAGGGCCAACTCGGACAAGGTAATATTGGGGTTTTGTTGGTTCCTTTGATTTCTCATTCCATTTCTCTTTTCTTGCCTTTCTGTGGGTGACGGCGTTTTTTTTTTTTTCAGTTCTGTTTTGATTCCATTATGATTTTTTTAAGCCTGTCACTTTCTATTGTTTTCTTAGCAGTGTTTCTGTCGGGAAACTGCTGGAGGAAGCAGCTGGGCCTGGGGCCACAGGGTGGAGTCCAGGTAGACAGGGCTTCACTGCTCGGAGGGGGTGACAAGGTGGCCCTGGTGTGGACCAGGGTCAGAGCTGCTGCTGCTCATCTAGAGAGAGGCAGCCAGGGCACAACCGGAGCTCTCTGAATCACCAGTGTTTGTCTGCAGTGATGCAGACTCTCCTATCCGTGTTCTCCTTGATTCTGTCCTGGACCCTGCCCAACGCAGACAGGGCTCCAGCCGTGACTCCCGGGAAAGTGCTGTATTAAAGATTTGCACTTGATGTTTTCAATTAACCAGCAAAGACACACCGAGCAGAGCACACTGCATCTACTGAGAGCGCTCTACCCCGCTTTAAAAACAAACAAAAGATTATAAACTGCTTCTTCTGTCTATTTATTATTAAGATAATCTTCTGCTTTCTCTTTAGCAGCCAGAGAGTGGACAAAAAAAAAAAAAAAAAGTCCAATATGTTGAGACTCTTTTAAAGATACAGTTTAGAAAAAGTAGACTGGATTTGACATGTTTGTGCCACGATTTTGTGCCCCATGTGACCTCTTCTTATGTTTTGAAGACTTCAATGTTCAGAGCATGTGTAAGGCACTGGGTTCGATTCTCAGAAACGCATATAAATAAGTGAATAAAATAACAAGAGAGAGAGAGAGAGAGAGAGAGAAATGACATGTTTAAAATACTTATATATACAGCAGAAGCTGCATTTACCTGATTTTAGGCATATATCATGATTCAGATAACGTGGCAGACATTACCAACTTTTAAATCCCCAACTTTTAAAACATTTTGTCCTTGACATGAACTGAATGTTCAAATATGAAGTGACACATAGACGTGTTATGTTCAGGTACACTTTATGTTGTCTTTCTTTTCTTCCAGAAATCTCTTTATCTGAACTGCATCTTTTATTTTTTCAAAATTGCTTAAAAATGTAGCATTTTCTGGCTGTATTTGAAAAGCTTGTCGAGTGTAGGGTTAAAAAGAAGCCAATATATTAACATGCTGTATTTGATATGGGGCTGTTTGCTCTAAGTTCATTAAATAACCAAATCTATCAAGTACAAGTTGTACCAAACAGTGTATTAAAACTGTTTTTTTTTTATTTTTAAAATTATTTTTTTAAAAAAATCTGTTAAGGCATACATATTTATTTTTTTTAATTTTTTAATTTTTATTTTTTGTAAAACTGGAAGCAGTTCGAGTGACTTCAATTCGCAGCATGACGGGAAGGCTCTCAGTGTCATGTACAACCTCAGCAGAAAATGTGATTATAAAAGTTTACACAAAACCCCAGTTCCCCAGACAGACAGGACAGGAGCGGAGCCGGGGACAAATCCTATCAGCCTCTTCAAATATCATTTGCCCTCTTAGCTGATAAGGCAATAGAGCAAAACGGCAGAATGTCATAAAAATACAGAAAAAGTGCTACCTCTGCCTGCCTTCAACAAACCTCGAGTTAAAAAATAATAAAGGAACAAAGGGCTGAACAAAGAAACCGCCTTCCTCCGGCTTCCTGTGAAGTGGTTATCCTTTTACTTCTTTTATTTTTGGAAATCTACAAATGGAGGCTTCCTGGGAAATGCACGGATTGGGTGGTTTCGAAACTCAGAAGATAAACAACCCAGCCGATGTCCCTGCTCTCCCCCACCCGACCCTGTAAACACCCCCGGGGCCACCGTCTGGCCTCCCTGTCTGTCTACAGTGGGGGCGGGTTGGGGGCATGGGCAGGGGGCCAAGGTCCTGCCCGGTGAACTCCAGCTCCGGGTGCAGAGGCCCCTACCGTGCCTGCACGCCCGAAATGGACACTGTGGGACCAAGCAAGAGAAAGGTTGAGAGAAAGAAAAAGAAAGGCCCAGTCCTGCAGCATCAGCTAAACCCAGGCCTGCCCTCCCTGCTGATGTCACTCCCAGCCAGGCCTGGAATTGCCCACGGGGATCTTGGACGGCTGCCCACTCCGCAGGCAGTCCTCTCCTGCCAGCAACAAGCTTTTAATAAAACAGGATGCAGGCCTCTGGGAAGGCTGTCCTGAGAAGGGCTGTCCCCTGTCAACTCCCTCCCCCAGAGCCCCACGCAGGAGTCCCCGGGGCCTTGGAGTCTGGAGCTGGCTCTCACCCACTGTGAACCTGTGACTCGGTGTGTGCACCTCAGCTTCTGCACGGCTCTGCCTGACCTTCAGGGTCCAACAGGGTGGGCTTGAGAACCAAGGGAAGAAGACACTCAAGCCCACCCCCCGGGCCACTCAAGGAGTCACCCCGCTCTGGGCTGGACGGGACTTCTCACCTGGATGCGGTGGCTTTTGGCCAGTGGAGGAGCTCACCTGGCTTTGTATTTCCTCCTGCTCTGGGTGAAATGGCTAGGTTCCCCTGCAGACAGCAGTTTCTGAGCTTTGTCCAGCTGTGGCCTGACAAAGAGCCCCAACTGAGGGCGAGCTCCAAGGCTTGGTGGCCCGCACGGCCCAGGACTGCCTGTTGGGGCCTCCACCGCCCTCTCGCAGTAGGGCAGCAGGTCTGTGATTCGGGCAGTGCTCCAGGACCATGAGCCCACCCCAGGGCACCATGGGACGCTTTCCACACTCTGCAGTGTGCAGAAGTGAGTGGGGAACCCCTGTCAGGGACCCAGGTGGGCGCACAGTCAGCCCACGGTCAGCTTGCTCCACCTCACGTGACCACATTTGAGCACAAAAGACAAGGGGTGGCCGTGGACCGGAAAGGCCTGACAAGCCGCCCTGGAGCCTCAACTCTGCCCTGACGTCTTGCAGGGCTGCGGACAGCTTGAGGTTGGTGGGACTCCGTCCCCTATTGTGTAGGGCACAGAGCAGGTTGGCGGTGGAGTAGGAAGCTCAGCCCCCAGCGGTCACTCCCCCACCCCACGTCCACACAGACAGTGGTGATCACTACAGCACTTTCTTCCTGAGCCCAGAGGTGACAGCCCAGTCAGCCTCAAGCACAGGCGCAGAGAGCAAGGCCCAGGGCCAGTCCGGAAGGCTGACTCCAGCTCTGTGCTCGGGAGCCCTTGAGTCCCAACCCAGTGAGTTTCTCTTGACTTTGAAGTTCCTGGAAGAAATGGAAGGAACTGGGGCTACAGGTGGTGTTTTCTTCCCTTCTTCCACTCAGAGTCTGACTTTGGAAAAGAGAAAGGAAGTCCACACGGGAACATCTGGGCATGTGGATGGTGTCAGAGTGGGGATTTCATTTGCTGGAGTCCAGCCCAGATTCACCCCAGGACAGCAGGGTCCTGGCAGGAAGCAGGATGTACTGGCCAGCACCGGAGAAGGGCACACTTCAAAGCCCAGAGAGTCCAGAGGTTGGGAAAGATGAAGCACAGCACCAGGATACCAGCTAAGGGCCCCCCATGCTTTCCCCTTATTGCGAGTGTGCCCCGTTGTACGTGTAGGGATGGTTGCACCAGCAAGGGTTCTTGCAAGCCAAGGAGGCTCTCTTGGTGACTCAAGCTCAGAGGGCAATGTCTGAAGCCAAGGCAGGGTTCTGAAACCCCAGGGAAGTGAATCCCCAGCTGGAGAACCAGGTCCAGCCTGGGACAGCAGCCCTCCATGTCAAGGGTCCCTGTGGCAAATCAACAGCTATGGTGGCTCCTTCCCAGCACTCACCCAGTACACTCAGGATGGCTCTGGGGCAGGGGAGGGGACATCGTGGACAGCACTGTGGACACCTTCAGTTCTGTGCAGGGGGAAAGCACTGAGATTTGCCCACCCGTGAAGTCTTCCCTAGTAGGAAGGGCAGGACTGAACAGGACAGCGTATGGGGAAGGAAAGGCCCCAGGGTGCTGGGAACTTGATGCCCAGAGCACTGTAGATAACAGGACAGTGTCACCCACAACCACAGTGAGCCACCAGACCAGACCAGGACTTGATTTCAGAGAAACATGGAGCCAACACAAAATCCAATCCAGCAGGGCAGCCTGGCAGAGTTGAGGGGTGACTTCAAGGTCATCCCTGTGTTAGTCAGCTTTGTGTTGCTCTGAACAAGGTACCCAGACGAGAACCATCTAGAGGAAGAAAGGTTTATTTGGGCTTATGGTTTCAGAAGTTCCGTCTAACTCCACTGCTCCAAGTCCACTGCTCCAAGTCCACTGCTCTGGGCCCCTGATAAGGCAGAACATCATGGCGAGGGAGAGCCGTCAGCTCATGGCAGCCAGGCAGCAGAGAGATGGAGAAGCAGCCTGTGTGAGGAGCCAGGGACGCGGTACAGCCCAAGGCCACGCCCCCAATGACCTCCTTCCTCCAGCCGTGCACCACCCACCTAACGGTACCACTCAGTCGTCCATTCAGATTACTAAGCCATCAAATGGAGAAACCCAGTGACGAGGGTACAGGCCTCATCCTCCCGATAGTCCACCTGTGACCACTCCTGCCTCGTAATACCCAAGCTCTTCAGGGGACACTTCAAATCCAAACCGTCAGGTTGCCAGGTGTGGGTGGTCCACCTGGGAGGTAGGATGAGATCAAAGGGTAAAGGCAGGGCCAGTTAATTTCCTGCTCTCGGAACCAAGCTGGCGGAGAACGTGCAGGAGTTCAGCAGACCTGTGCCGAGGCTCAGGGGTCCCTCCTGAATGTGGTGGTCTGTCTTGCTGGATGTGAGCTGCCCCTCAGCTACAGAGGTCCCTGGTTAGCGTCAGCAGCACGGCTCACCATGCTCGGCCCAGGGGAAGGCAAGTGTCCCAGCTTCGGAACTGGGCCCCGCGTCAGGAGCCAAGGTCACACTCTGGAGTCTCCCTCCATCTGCAGAACCTCTCAGGAGGCACCCTGTCCATGCCCAGCTGGTGTGAAGCGGCCGGCACAGAGATCCCAGGCTGCTCGGCGTTAACCTGAGAACTGGCCAGGGGCCTCAATGCTTAGGGATCCCATGTGAATAGGAGATTTGGGGGAACCCCAACATTCTGCTCATACAATAGTGAATAATCCCTAACAGTCTCCGTAAGGGACCTGAGGAGAGAAGATACCTAGAAAAATCAAAGTGGCAGCTGCGGTGGTCACTGGTGATCTCCGACTTTAAGACTGGGGGTGGGCCCAAAAGAGGCGAAGGGCACATAGACTCAGGGACGTCCCTGGAAGAGGCCTGGACCTGGGAGAAGTGCCCGGGGAGGGAAGGCATGTAGGCTACGGGCAAGACATGTATGTCAGAAGGGTTTTTAAAGCCAGTTGAAGAATAGGCCAAGCGAGAGAGAGAGAGAGACAGGGATTTGCCTGCAGAAAGTGCTCAGTTGCCAACATTTGGCAAAAGGAGCCAGAGTCACGCAACTGTGGTTCAGCTTTCCTCCCTTCTCAACCAACGTTCTTCAGAAGCACTGAGCCCAGCACCCTGAAAGCCTCAGGGATGCGAGGTCCAGCACTGGGAAGTCCATCCCTGGGAACAGGGTCCACTTCCCAAATTTGTTCAAGGAGTTGATCTCTGTTCTAGAACATTCTAGAATACTCTAGAATTACTGGCCACGTGACTTGAAAACATTACAAGAGCAACGTGAGGTGTGACTTGGGTTCAGTGCCCCCGTAACAACCTCGAGTCTTTGTGAGAGAGCAGTTAAACAGGCGCCTACTGGGCGCTACACGCTGGGAGCACGTCAGCCCCACAGTGGACACAGTGTCCAGGATGCTCTTGTCTCTGACATGGAGGAAGGCAGTCCAGGGGAACACGGAGAGGGACTCCTGGCTGACGGCAGATGCTGCCCAATGGACTGACAGACCTTTGAAGTCCTGGGAAGGAGGATTCCTAGACTCCTACCCAGGAGCACATCCTCCACCTGCCCAGCCTTACTGATGTCCCTGAGGTGACCTGGAGATGTCCTTTGGTGCCACTGATAAGCGGGAACAGAGCAGATGGGTGCGGTCGCCCTGTCAGCAGCTGCAGGGGGTGACATGCATGGCCCAGCACTGGGCACCAGGCTCCTACCAGTGTCCTCAGCTCTCAGAGGTGAGGCTGGGAGCCCCACCCTGGCTCCCCAGAGAGTCTCTGGCTTTGGTCAAGTTGGTCTTCCACTCTGAGCCTCAGTCTCCTCATCTTGATTTGTGCACACACGCACACATGAGGATT
>NW_027552585.1:0-70714 GCF_045843805.1 Urocitellus parryii | reverse complement strand
CGTCAGTCTCTGCTTGGGGCTACTTCAATAGGACACAAACCATAGCGATAGAACTTGGAACTACATTATTTGCCAAGTTTCAAAGAGCTAGCACAAACCGTGTTTGATTTAGTGTTCCAACTACATGTATCCATATAGGAGAAAACAGAGTGAAACCTAAACATGAAAACGGTTACTGCAAAGGAACGGTTTAACCTAGAACAACGAAATTTGGTGAGCCAAGTGGGATTGGTGTACTGATCATTACCTGCCAGTACCATCAAGATTGGGTGAAAAAATATTTGCTGAGATTTCGGAAATTCGTAGTTTTTTGGAAGCTTGGCAACCCCTTTCAATGAATGTCATTCTCATAATTCCCTGCTTGGGGCGACATCAATAGGACACAAACCATGGCGATAGAACTTGGAACTACATTATTGTGCCAAGTTTCAAAGAGCTAGCAGAAACCGTGTTTGATTTAGAGTTCCAACTACATGTATCCATATAGGAGAAAACAGAGTGAAACCTAAACATGAAAACGGTTACTGCAAAGGAACGGTTTAACCTAGAAGAACGAAATTTGGTGAGCCAAGTGGGATTGGTGTACTGATCATTAACTGCCAGTACCATCAAGATTGGGTGAAAAAATGTTTGCTGAGATTTCAGTAAATTCGTAGTTTTTTGGAAGCTTGGCAACCCCTTTCAATTGAAAGTGATTCTCGTCAGTCTCTGCTTGGTGCTACTTCCATAGGACACAAACCATAGCGATAGAACTTGGAACTACATTATTGTGCCAAGTTTCAAAGAGCTAGCAGAAACCGTGTTTGATTTAGAGTTCCAACTACATGTATCCATATAGGAGAAAACAGAGTGAAACCTAAACATGAAAACGGTTACTGCAAAGGAACGGTTAACCTAGAAGAACGAAATTTGGTGAGCCAAGTGGGATTGGTGTACTGATCATTACCTGCCAGTAGCAACAAGATTGGGTGAAAAAATGTGTGCTTAGAATTCAGGAAATTCGTAGTTTTTTGGAAGATTGGCAACCCTTCCAATGAATGTGATTCTCGTCAGTATCTGCTTGGGGCTACTTCAATAGGACACAAACCATAGCGATAGAACTTGGAACTATAATTTTGTGCCAAGTTTCAAAGAGCTATCACAAACAGTGTTTGATTTAGAGTTCCAACTACATGTATCCATATAGGAGAAAACAGAGTGGAAACCTAAACATGAAAACGGTTACTGCACAGGAACGGTTTAATCTAGAAGAACGAAATTTGGTGAGCCAAGTGGGATTGGTATACTGATCATTACCTGCCAGTACCATCAAGATTGGGTGAAAAAATGTTTGCTGAGATTTCAGGAAATTCGTAGTTTTTTGGAAGCTTGGCAACCCCATTCAATGAATGTGATTCTCGTAAGTCTCTACTTGGGGCTACTTCAATAGGACACAAACCATGGCGATAGAACTTGGAACTACATTATTGTGCCAAGTTTCAAAGAGCTAGCACAAACAGTGTTTGATTTAGAGTTCCAACTACATGTATCCATATAGGAGAAAACAGAGTGAAACCTAAACATGAAAACGGTTACTGCAAAGGAAGGGTTTAACCTAGAAGAACGAAATTTGGTGAGCCAAGTGGGATTGGTGTACTGATCATTACCTCCAGTACCATCAAGATTGGGTGAAAAAATGTTTCCTGAGATTTCAGGAAATTCGTAGTTTTTTGGAAGCTTGGCAACCCCTTTCAATGAATGTGATTCTCGTCAGTCTCTGCTTGGGGCTACTTCCATAGGACACAAACCATAGCGATAGAACTTGGACCTACATTATTGTGCCATGTTTCAAAGAGCTAGCACAAACCGTGTTTGATTTAGAGTTCCAACTACATGTATCCATATAGGAGAAAACAGAGTGAAACCTGAACATGAAAACGGTTACTGCAAAGGAACGGTTTAACCTAGAAGAACGAAATTTGGTGAGCCAAGTGGGACTGGTGTACTGATCATTACCTCCAGTACCATCAAGATTGGGTGAAAAAATGATTGCTGAGATTTCAGGAAACTCGTAGTTTTTTGGAAGCTTGGCAACCCCTTCCAATGAATGTGATTCTCGTCAGTCTCTGCTTGGGGCTACTTCAATAGGACACAAACCATAGCGATAGAACTTGGAACTACATTATTGTGCCAAGTTTCAAAGAGCTAGCACAAACCGTGTTTGATTTAGAGTTCCAACTACATGTATCCATATAGGAGAAAACAGAGTGAAACCTAAACATGAAAACGGTTCCTATAAAGGAACGGTTTAACCTAGAAGAACGAAATTTGGTAAGCCAAGTGGGACTGATGTACTGATCATTATCTGCAAGTATCATCAAGATTGGGTGAAAAAATGTTTGCTGAGATTTCAGGAAACTCGTAGTTTTTGGGAGCTTGGCAACCCCTTTTAATGAAAGTGATTCTCGTCAGTCTCTGCTTGGGGCTACTTCCATAGGAAACAAACCATAGCGATAGAACTTGGAACTACATTATTTTGCCAAGTTTCAAAGAGCTAGCACAAACCGTGTTTGATTTAGAGTTCCAACTACATGTATCCATATAGGAGAAAACAGAGTGAAACCTAAACATGAAAACGGTTACTGCGAAGGAACGGTTTAACCTAGAAGAACGAAATTTGGTGAGCCAAGTGGGACTGGTGTACTGATCATTACCTGCAAGTATCATCAAGATTGGGTGAAAAAATGTTTGCTGAGATTTCAGGAAACTCGTAGTTTTTTGGAAGCTTGGCAACCCCTTCCAATGAAAGTGATTCTCGTCAGTCTCTGCTTGGGGATACTTCAATAGGACACAAACCATAGCGATAGAACTTGGAACTACATTATTGTGCCAAGTTTCAAAGAGCTAGCACAAACCGTGTTTGATTTAGAGTTCCAACTACATGTATCCATATAGGAGAAAACAGAGTGAAACCTAAACATGAAAACGGTTACTGCAAAGGAACGGTTTAACCTAGAAGAACGAAATTTGGTGAGCCAAGTGGGATTGGTGTACTGATCATTACCTGCCAGTACCATCAAGATTGGGTGAAAAAATGTTTGCTGAGATTTCAGGAAATTCGTAGTTCTTTGGAAGCTTGGCAACCCCTTTCAATGAATGTCATTCTCGTAATTCGCTGCTTGGGAGACATCAATAGGACACAAACCATAGCCATAGAACTTGGAACTACATTATTGTGCCAGGTTTCAAAGAGCTAGCACAAACCGTGTTTGATTTAGAGTTCCAACTACATGTATCCATATAGGAGAAAACAGAGTGAAACCTAAACATGAAAACGGTTACTGCAAAGGAACGTTTTAACCTAGAAGAACGAAATTTGGTGAGCCTAGTGGGATTGGTGTACTGATCATTACCTGCCAGTAACATCAAGATTGGGTGAAAAAATGTTTGCTGAGATTTCAGGAAACTCGTAGTTTTTTGGAAGCTTGGCAACCCCTTTCAATGAAAGTAATTCTCGTCAGTCTCTGCTTGGGGCTACTTCCATAGGACACAAACCATAGCGATAGAACTTGGAACTACATTATTGTGCCAAGTTTCAAAGAGCTAGCACAAACCGTGTTTGATTTAGAGTTCCAACTACATGTATCCATATAGGAGAAAACAGAGTGAAACCTAAACATGAAAACGGTTACTGCAAAGGAACGGTTTAACCTAGAAGAACGAAATTTGGTGAGCCAAGTGGGATTGGTGTACTGATCATTACCTGCCAGTAGCAACAAGATTGGGTGAAAAAATGTTTGCTTAGAATTCAGGAAATTCGTAGTTTTTTGGAAGATTGGCAACCCCTTCCAATGAATGTGTTTCTCGTCAGTATTCCTGCTTGGGGGGCTACTTCAATAGGACACAAACCATAGCGATAGAACTTGGAACTACATTTTTGTGCCAAGTTTCAAAGAGCTATCACAAACAGTGTTTGATTTAGAGTTCCAAATACATGTATCCATATAGGAGAAAACAGAATGAAACCTAAACATGAAAACGGTTACTGCAAAGGAACAGTTAAATCTAGAAGAACGAAATTTGGTGAGCCAAGTGGGATTGGTGTACTGATCATTACCTGCCAGTACCATCAAGATTGGGTGAAAAAAATGTTTGCTGAGATTTCAGGAAATTCGTAGTTTTTTGGAAGCTTGGCAACCCCTTTCAATGAATGTGATTCTCGTAAGTCTCTACTTGGGGCTACTTCAATAGGACACAAACCATGGCGATAGAACTTGGAACTACATTATTGTGCCAAGTTTCAAAGAGCTAGCACAAACCGTGTTTGATTTAGAGTTCCAACTACATGTATCCATATAGGAGAAAACAGAGTGAAACCTAAACATGAAAACGGTTACTGCGAAGGAACGGTTTAACCTAGAAGAACGAAATTTGGTGAGCCAAGTGGGACTGGTGTACTGATCATTACCTGCAAGTATCATCAAGATTGGGTGAAAAAATGTTTGCTGAGATTTCAGGAAACTCGTAGTTTTTTGGAAGCTTGGCAACCCCTTCCAATGAATGTGATTCTCGTCAGTCTCTGCTTGGGGCTACTTCAATAGGACACAAACCATAGCGATAGAACTTGGAACTACATTATTGTGCCAAGTTTCAAAGACCTAACAGAAACCAGTTTGATTTAGAGTTCCAACTACATGTATCCATATAGGAGAAAACAGAGTGAAACCTAAACATGAAAACGGTTACTGGAAAGGAACGGTTTAACCTAGAAGAACGAAATTTGGTGAGCCAAGTGGGATTGGTGTACTGATCATTACCTGCCAGTACCATCAAGATTGGGTGAAAAAATGTTTGCTGAGATTTCAGGAAATTCGTAGTTTTTTGGAAGCTTGGCAACCCCTTTCAATGAATGTGATTCCCGTCAGTCTCTACTTGGGGCTACTTCAATAGGACACAAACCATGGCGATAGAACTTGGAACTACATTATTGTGCCAAGATTCAAAGAGCTAGCAGAAACCGTGTTTGATTTAGAGTTCCAACTACATGTATCCATATAGGAGAAAACAGAGTGAAACCTAAACATGAAAACGGTTACTGCAAAGGAACGGTTTAACCTAGAAGAACAAAATTTGGTGAGCCAAGTGGGATTGGTGTTCTGATCATTACCTGCCAGTACCATCAAGATTGGGTGAAAAAATGTTTGCTGAGATTTCAGGAAATTCGTAGTTTTTTGGAAGCTTGGCAACCCCTTTCAATGAAAGTGATTCTCGTCAGTCTCTGCTTGGTGCTACTTCCATAGGACACAAACCATAGCGATAGAACTTGGAACTACATTATTGTGCCAAGTTTCAAAGAGCTAGCACACACCGTGTTTGATTTAGAGTTCCAACTACATGTATCCATATAAGATAAAACAGAGTGAAACCTACACATGAAAACGGTTACTGCAAAGGAACGGTTTAACCTAGAAGAACGAAATTTGGTGAGCCAAGTGGGATTGGTGTACTGATCATTACCTGCATGTATCATCAAGATTGGGTGAAAAAATGTTTGCTGAGATTTCAGGAAACTCGTAGTTTTTTGGAAGCTTGGCAACCCCTTTCAATGAAAGTAATTCTCGTCAGTCTCTTCTTGGGGCTACTTCCATAGGACACAAACCATAGCGATAGAACTTGGAACTACATTATTGTGCAAGTTTCAAAGAGCTAGCACAAACCGTGTTTGATTTAGAGTTCCAACTATATGTATCCATATAGGAGAAAACAGAGTGAAACCTAAACATGAAAACGGTTACTGCAAAGGAACGGTTTAACCTAGAAGAACGAAATTTGGTGAGCCAAGTGGGATTGGTGTACTGATCATTACCTGCCAGTAGCAACAAGATTGGGTGAAAAAATGTTTGCTTAGAATTCAGGAAATTCGTAGTTTTTTGGAAGATTGGCAACCCCTTCCAATGAATGTGATTCTCGTCAGTATCTGCTTGGGGCTACTTCAATAGGACACAAACCATAGCGATAGAACTTGGAACTACATTTTTGTGCCAAGTTTCAAAGAGCTATCACAAACAGTGTTTGATTTAGAGTTCCAACTACATGTATCCATATAGGAGAAAACAGAGTGAAACCTAAACATGAAAACGGTTACTGCAAAGGAACGGTTTAATCTAGAAGAACGAAATTTGGTGAGCCAAGTGGGATTGGTGTACTGATCATTACCTGCCAGTACCATCAAGATTGGGTGAAAAAATGTTTGCTGAGATTTCAGGAAATTCGTAGTTTTTTGGAAGCTTGGCAACCCCTTTCAATGAATGTGATTCTCGTAAGTCTCTACTTGGGGCTACTTCAATAGGACACAAACCATGGCGATAGAACTTGGAACTACATTATTGTGCCAAGTTTCAAAGAGCTAGCAGAAACCGTGTTTGATTTTGAGTTCCAACTACATGTATCCATATAGGAGAAAACAGAGTGAAACAGACATGAAAACGGTTGCTGCAAAGGAACGGTTTAACCTAGAAGAACGAAATTTGGTGAGCCAAGTGGGATTGGTGTTCTGATCATTACCTGCAAGTATCATCAAGATTGGGTGAAAAAATGTTTGCTGAGATTTCAGGAAACTCGTAGTTTTTTGGAAGCTTGGCAACCCCTTCCAATGAATATGATTCTCGTCAGTCTCTGGTTGGGGCTACTTCCATAGGACACAAACTACAGCGATAGAACTTGGAACTACATTATTTTGCCAAGTTTCAAAGAGCTAGCCCAAACCGTGTTTGATTTAGAGTTCCAACTACATGTATCCATATAGGAGAAAACAGAGTGAAACCTGAACATGAAAACGGTTACTGCAAAGGAACGGTTTAACCTAGAAGAACGAAATTTGGTGAGCCAAGTGGGACTGGTGTACTGATCATTACCTGCAAGTATCATCAAGATTGGGTGAAAAAATGTTTGCTGAGATTTCAGGAAATACGTAGTTTTTTGGAAGCTTCGCAACCCCTTTCAATGAATGTGATTCTCGTCAGTCTCTGCTTGGGGCTACTTCAATAGGACACAAACTATAGCGATAGAACTTGGAACTACATTATTTTGCCAAGTTTCAAAGAGCTAGCACAAACCGTGTTTGATTTAGAGTTCCAACTACATGTATCCATATAGGAGAAAACAGAGTGAAACCTAAACATGAAAACGGTTACTGCAAAGGAACGGTTTAACCTAGAAGAACGAAATTTGGTGAGCCTAGTGGGATTGGTGTACTGATCATTACCTGCCAGTACCATCAAGATTGGGTGAAAAAATATTTGCTGAGATTTCGGAAATTCGTAGTTTTTTGGAAGCTTGGCAACCCCTTTCAATGAATGTCATTCTCATAATTCCCTGCTTGGGGCGACATCAATAGGACACAAACCATGGCGATAGAACTTGGAACTACATTATTGTGCCAAGTTTCAAAGAGCTAGCAGAAACCGTGTTTGATTTAGAGTTCCAACTACATGTATCCATATAGGAGAAAACAGAGTGAAACCTAAACATGAAAACGGTTACTGCAAAGGAACGGTTTAATCTAGAAGAACGAAATTTGGTGAGCCAAGTGGGATTGGTGTACTGATCATTACCTGCCAGTACCATCAAGATTGGGTGAAAAAATGTTTGCTGAGATTTCAGGAAATTCGTAGTTTTTTGGAAGCTTGGCAACCCCTTTCAATGAATGTGATTCTCGTAAGTCTCTACTTGGGGCTACTTCAATAGGACACAAACCATGGCGATAGAACTTGGAACTACATTATTGTGCCAAGTTTCAAAGAGCTAGCAGAAACCGTGTTTGATTTTGAGTTCCAACTACATGTATCCATATAGGAGAAAACAGAGTGAAACAGACATGAAAACGGTTGCTGCAAAGGAACGGTTTAACCTAGAAGAACGAAATTTGGTGAGCCAAGTGGGATTGGTGTACTGATCATTACCTGCAAGTATCATCAAGATTGGGTGAAAAAATGTTTGCTGAGATTTCAGGAAACTCGTAGTTTTTTGGAAGCTTGGCAACCCCTTCCAATGAATATGATTCTCGTCAGTCTCTGGTTGGGGCTACTTCCATAGGACACAAACTACAGCGATAGAACTTGGAACTACATTATTTTGCCAAGTTTCAAAGAGCTAGCCCAAACCGTGTTTGATTTAGAGTTCCAACTACATGTATCCATATAGGAGAAAACAGAGTGAAACCTGAACATGAAAACGGTTACTGCAAAGGAACGGTTTAACCTAGAAGAACGAAATTTGGTGAGCCAAGTGGGACTGGTGTACTGATCATTACCTGCAAGTATCATCAAGATTGGGTGAAAAAATGTTTGCTGAGATTTCAGGAAATACGTAGTTTTTTGGAAGCTTCGCAACCCCTTTCAATGAATGTGATTCTCGTCAGTCTCTGCTTGGGGCTACTTCAATAGGACACAAACTATAGCGATAGAACTTGGAACTACATTATTTTGCCAAGTTTCAAAGAGCTAGCACAAACCGTGTTTGATTTAGAGTTCCAACTACATGTATCCATATAGGAGAAAACAGAGTGAAACCTAAACATGAAAACGGTTACTGCAAAGGAACGGTTTAACCTAGAACAACGAAATTTGGTGAGCCAAGTGGGATTGGTGTACTGATCATTACCTGCCAGTACCATCAAGATTGGGTGAAAAAATATTTGCTGAGATTTCGGAAATTCGTAGTTTTTTGGAAGCTTGGCAACCCCTTTCAATGAATGTCATTCTCATAATTCCCTGCTTGGGGCGACATCAATAGGACACAAACCATGGCGATAGAACTTGGAACTACATTATTGTGCCAAGTTTCAAAGAGCTAGCAGAAACCGTGTTTGATTTAGAGTTCCAACTACATGTATCCATATAGGAGAAAACAGAGTGAAACCTAAACATGAAAAAGGTTACTGCAAAGGAACGGTTTAACCTAGAAGAACGAAATTTGGTGAGCCAAGTGGGATTGGTGTACTGATCATTACCTGCCAGTACCATCAAGATTGGGTGAAAAAATGTTTGCTGAGATTTCAGTAAATTCGTAGTTTTTTGGAAGCTTGGCAACCCCTTTCAATGAAAGTGATTCTCGTCAGTCTCTGCTTGGTGCTACTTCCATAGGACACAAACCATAGCGATAGAACTTGGAACTACATTATTGTGCCAAGTTTCAAAGAGCTAGCAGAAACCGTGTTTGATTTAGAGTTCCAACTACATGTATCCATATAGGAGAAAACAGAGTGAAACCTAAACATGAAAACGGTTACTGCAAAGGAACGGTTTAACCTAGAAGAACGAAATTTGGTGAGCCAAGTGGGATTGGTGTACTGATCATTACCTGCCAGTAGCAACAAGATTGGGTGAAAAAATGTGTGCTTAGAATTCAGGAAATTCGTAGTTTTTGGAAGATTGGCAACCCTTCCAATGAATGTGATTCTCGTCAGTATCTGCTTGGGGCTACTTCAATAGGACACAAACCATAGCGATAGAACTTGGAACTATATTTTTGTGCCAAGTTTCAAAGAGCTATCACAAACAGTGTTTGATTTAGAGTTCCAACTACATGTATCCATATAGGAGAAAACAGAGTGAAACCTAAACATGGAAACGGTTACTGCACAGGAACGGTTTAATCTAGAAGAACGAAATTTGGTGAGCCAAGTGGGATTGGTATACTGATCATTACCTGCCAGTACCATCAAGATTGGGTGAAAAAATGTTTGCTGAGATTTCAGGAAATTCGTAGTTTTTTGGAAGCTTGGCAACCCCATTCAATGAATGTGATTCTCGTAAGTCTCTACTTGGGGCTACTTCAATAGGACACAAACCATGGCGATAGAACTTGGAACTACATTATTGTGCCAAGTTTCAAAGAGCTAGCACAAACAGTGTTTGATTTAGAGTTCCAACTACATGTATCCATATAGGAGAAAACAGAGTGAAACCTAAACATGAAAACGGTTACTGCAAAGGAAAGGGTTTAACCTAGAAGAAACGAAATTTGGTGAGCCAAGTGGGATTGGTGTACTGATCATTACCTCCAGTACCATCAAGATTGGGTGAAAAAATGTTTGCTGAGATTTCAGGAAATTCGTAGTTTTTTGGAAGCTTGGCAACCCCTTTCAATGAATGTGATTCTCGTCAGTCTCTGCTTGGGGCTACTTCCATAGGACACAAACCATAGTTATAGAACTTGGACCTACATTATTGTGCCATGTTTCAAAGAGCTAGCACAAACCGTGTTTGATTTAGAGATCCAACTACATGTATCCATATAGGAGAAAACAGAGTGAAACCTAAACATGAAAACGGTTACTGCAAAGGAATGGTTTAACCTAGAAGAACGAAATTTGGTGAGCCAAGTGGGATTGGTGTCCTGATCATTACCTGCCAGTATCATCAAGATTGGGTGAAAAAATGTTTGCTGAGATTTCAGGAAACTCGTAGTTTTTTGGAAGCTTGGCAACCCCTTCCAATGAATGTGATTCTCGTCAGTCTCTGCGTGGGGCTACTTCAATAGGACACAAACCATAGCGATAGAACTTGGAACTACATTATTGTGCCAAGTTTCAAAGAGCTAGCACAAACCGTGTTTGATTTAGAGTTCCAACTACATGTATCCATATAGGAGAAAACAGAGTGAAACCTAAACATGAAAACGGTTCCTATAAAGGAACGGTTTAACCTAGAAGAACGAAATTTGGTAAGCCAAGTGGGACTGATGTACTGATCATTATCTGCAAGTATCATCAAGATTGGGTGAAAAAATGTTTGCTGAGATTTCAGGAAACTCGTAGTTTTTTGGGAGCTTGGCAACCCCTTTTAATGAAATGATTCTCGTCAGTCTCTGCTTGGGGCTACTTCCATAGGAAACAAACCATAGCGATAGAACTTGGAACTACATTATTGTGCCAAGTTTCAAAGAGCTAGCACAACCGTGTTTGATTTAGAGTTCCAACTACATGTATCCATATAGGAGAAAACAGAGTGAAACCTAAACATGAAAACGGTTACTGCGAAGGAACGGTTTAACCTAGAAGAACGAAATTTGGTGAGCCAAGTGGGACTGGTGTACTGATCATTACCTGCAAGTATCATCAAGATTGGGTGAAAAAATGTTTGCTGAGATTTCAGGAAACTCGTAGTTTTTTGGAAGCTTGGCAACCCCTTCCAATGAAAGTGATTCTCGTCAGTCTCTGCTTGGGGATACTTCAATAGGACACAAACCATAGCGATAGAACTTGGAACTACATTATTGTGCCAAGTTTCAAAGAGCTAGCACAAACCGTGTTTGATTTAGAGTTCCAACTACATGTATCCATATAGGAGAAAACAGAGTGAAACCTAAACATGAAAACGGTTACTGCAAAGGAACGGTTTAACCTAGAAGAACGAAATTTGGTGAGCCAAGTGGGATTGGTGTACTGATCATTACCTGCCAGTACCATCAAGATTGGGTGAAAAAATGTTTGCTGAGATTTCAGGAAATTCGTAGTTTTTTGGAAGCTTGGCAACCCCTTTCAATGAATGTCATTCTCGTAATTCGCTGCTTGGGGAGACATCAATAGGACCACAAACCATAGCCATAGAACTTGGAACTACATTATTGTGCCAGGTTTCAAAGAGCTAGCACAAACTGTGTTTGATTTAGAGTTCCAACTACATGTATCCATATAGGAGAAAACAGAGTGAAACCTAAACATGAAAACGGTTACTGCAAAGGAACGTTTTAACCTAGAAGAACGAAATTTGGTGAGCCTAGTGGGAATGGTGTACTGATCATTACCTGCCAGTAACATCAAGATTGGGTGAAAAAATGTTTGCTGAGATTTCAGGAAACTCGTAGTTTTTTGGAAGCTTGGCAACCCCTTTCAATGAAAGTAATTCTCGTCAGTCTCTGCTTGGGGCTACTTCATAGGACACAAACCATAGCGATAGAACTTGGAACTACATTATTGTGCCAAGTTTCAAAGAGCTAGCACAAACCGTGTTTGATTTAGAGTTCCAACTACATGTATCCATATAGGAGAAAACAGAGTGAAACCTAAACATGAAAACGGTTACTGCAAAGGAACGGTTTAACCTAGAAGAACGAAATTTGGTGAGCCAAGTGGGATTGGTGTACTGATCATTACCTGCCAGTAGCAACAAGATTGGGTGAAAAAATGTTTGCTTAGAATTCAGGAAATTCGTAGTTTTTTGGAAGATTGGCAACCCCTTCCAATGAATGTGATTCTCGTCAGTCTCTGCTTGGGGCTACTTCAATAGGACACAAACCATAGCGATAGAACTTGGAACTACATTTTTGTGCCAAGTTTCAAAGAGCTATCACAAACAGTGTTTGATTTAGAGTTCCAACTACATGTATCCATATAGGAGAAAACAGAGTGAAACCTAAACATGAAAACGGTTACTGCAAAGGAACGGTTTAACCTAGAAGAACGAAATTTGGTGAGCCAAGTGGGATTGGTGTACTGATCATTACCTGCCAGTACCATCAAGATTGCGTGAAAAAATGTTTGCTGAGATTTCAGGAAATTCGTAGTTTTTTGGAAGCTTGGCAACCCCTTTCAATGAATGTCATTCTCGTAATTCCCTGCTTGGGGAGACATCAATAGGACACAAACCATAGCGATAGAACTTGGAACTACATTATTGTGCCAAGTTTCAAAGAGCTAGCACAAACCGTGTTTGATTTAGAGTTCCAACTACATGTATCCATATAGGAGAAAACAGAGTGAAACCTAAACATGAAAACGGTTACTGCAAAGGAACGGTTTAACCTAGAAGAACGAAATTTGGTGAGCCTAGTGGGATTGGTGTACTGATCATTACCTGCCAGTAACATCAAGATTGGGTGAAAAAATGTTTGCTGAGATTCAGGAAACTCGTAGATTTTTGGAAGCTTGGCAACCCCTTTCAATGAAAGTGATTCTCGTCAGTCTCTGCTTGGGGATACTTCAATAGGACAGAAACCATAGCGATAGAACTTGGAACTACATTATTGTGCCAAGTTTCAAAGAGCTAGCACAAACCGTGTTTGATTTAGAGTTCCAACTACATGTATCCATATAGGAGAAAACAGAGTGAAACCTAAACATGAAAACGGTTGCTGCAAAGGAACGGTTTAACCTAGAAGAACGAAATTTGGTGAGCCAAGTGGGATTGGTGTACTGATCATTACCTTCCAGTACCATCAAGATTGGGTGAAAAAATGTTTGCTGAGATTTCAGGAAATTCGTAGTTTTTTGGAAGCTTGGCAACCCTTTCAATGAATGTCATTCTCGTAATTCCCTGCTTGGGGAGACATCAGTAGGACACAAACCATAGCGATAGAACTTGGAACTACATTATTGTGCCAAGTTTCAAAGAGCTAGCACAAACCGTGTTTGATTTAGAGTTCCAACTACATGTATCCATATAGGAGAAAACAGAGTGAAACCTAAACATGAAAACGGTTACTGCAAAGGAACGGTTTAACCTAGAAGAACGAAATTTGGTGAGCGTTGTGGGATTGGTGTTCTGATCATTACCTGCAAGTATCATCAAGATTGGTGAAAAAATGTTTGCTGAGATTTCAGGAAACTCGTAGTTTTTGGAAGCTTGGCAACCCCTTTCAATGAAAGTGATTCTCGTCAGTCTCTGCTTGGGGATACTTCAATAGGACAGAAACCATAGCGATAGAACTTGGAACTACATTATTGTGCCAAGTTTCAAAGAGCTAGCACAAACCGTGTTTGATTTAGAGTTCCAACTACATGTATCCATATAGGAGAAAACAGAGTGAAACCTAAACATGAAAACGGTTACTGCAAAGGAACGGTTTAACCTAGAAGAACGAAATTTGGTGAGCCTAGTGGGATTGGTGTACTGATCATTACCTGCCAGTATCATCAAGATTGGGTGAAAAAATATTTGCTGAGATTTCAGGAAACTCGTAGTTTTTTGGAAGCTTGGCAACCCCTTTCAATGAAAGTGATTCTCGTCAGTCTCTGCTTGGGGATACTTCAATAGGACAGAAACCATAGCGATAGAACTTGGAACTACATTATTGTGCCAAGTTTCAAAGAGCTAGCACAAACCGTGTTTGATTTAGAGTTCCAACTACATGTATCCATATAGGAGAAAACAGAGTGAAACCTAAAGATGAAAACGGTTACTGCAAAGGAACGGTTTAACCTAGAAGAACGAAATTTGGTGAGCCAAGTGGGATTGGTGTACTGATCATTACCTTCCAGTACCATCAAGATTGGGTGAAAAAATGTTTGCTGAGATTTCAGGATATTCGTAGTTTTTTGGAAGCTTGGCAACCCCTTTCAATGAATGTCATTCTCGTAATTCCCTGCTTGGGGAGACATCAATAGGACACAAACCATAGCGATAGAACTTGGAACTACATTATTGTGCCAAGTTTCAAAGAGCTAGCACAAACCGTGTTTGATTTAGAGTTCCAACTACATGTATCCATATAGGAGAAAACAGAGTGAAACCTAAACATGAAAACGGTTACTGCAAAGGAACGGTTTAACCTAGAAGAACGAAATTTGGTGAGCCTAGTGGGATTGGTGTACTGATCATTACCTGCCAGTAACATCAAGATTGGGTGAAAAAATGTTTGCTGAGATTTCAGGAAACTCGTAGATTTTTGGAAGCTTGGCAACCCCTTTCAATGAAAGTTATTCTCGTCAGTCTCTGCTTGGGGATACTTCAATAGGACAGAAACCATAGCGATAGAACTTGGAACTACATTATTGTGCCAAGTTTCAAAGAGCTAGCACAAACCGTGTTTGATTTAGAGTTCCAACTACATGTATCCATATAGGAGAAAACAGAGTGAAACCTAAACATGAAAACGGTTACTGCAAAGGAACGGTTTAACCTAGAAGAACGAAATTTGGTGAGCCAAGTGGGATTGGTGTACTGATCATTACCTTCCAGTACCATCAAGATTGGGTGAAAAAATGTTTGCTGAGATTTCAGGAAATTCGTAGTTTTTTGGAAGCTTGGCAACCCCTTCAATGAATGTCATTCTCGTAATTCCCTGCTTGGGGAGACATCAATAGGACACAAACCATAGCGATAGAACTTGGAACTACATTATTGTGCCAAGTTTCAAAGAGCTAGCACAAACCGTGTTTGATTCAGAGTTCCAACTACATGTATCCATATAGGAGAAAACAGAGTGAAACCTAAACATGAAAACGGTTACTGCAAAGGAACGGTTTAACCTAGAAGAACGAAATTTGGTGAGCGTTGTGGGATTGGTGTTCTGATCATTACCTGCAAGTATCATCAAGATTGGTGAAAAAATGTTTGCTGAGATTTCAGGAAACTCGTAGTTTTTTGGAAGCTTGGCAACCCCTTTCAATGAAAGTGATTCTCGTCAGTCTCTGCTTGGGATACTTCAATAGGACAGAAACCATAGCGATAGAACTTGGAACTACATTATTGTGCCAAGTTTCAAAGAGCTAGCACAAACCGTGTTTGATTTAGAGTTCCAACTACATGTATCCATATAGGAGAAAACAGAGTGAAACCTAAACATGAAAACGGTTACTGCAAAGGAACGGTTTAACCTAGAAGAACGAAATTTGGTGAGCCTAGTGGGATTGGTGTACTGATCATTCCTGCCAGTATCATCAAGATTGGGTGAAAAAATGTTTGCTGAGATTTCAGGAAACTCGTAGTTTTTTGGAAGCTTGGCAACCCCTTTCAATGAAAGTGATTCTCGTCAGTCTCTGCTTGGGGATACTTCAATAGGACAGAAACCATAGCGATAGAACTTGGAACTACATTATTGTGCCAAGTTTCAAAAGAGCTAGCACAAAACCGTGTTTGATTTAGAGTTCCAACTACATGTATCCATATAGGAGAAAACAGAGTGAAACCTAAACATGAAAACGGTTACTGCAAGGAACGGTTTAACCTAGAAGAACGAAATTTGGTGAGCCAAGTGGGATTGGGTACTGATCATTACCTTCCAGTACCATCAAGATTGGGTGAAAAAATGTTTGCTGAGATTTCAGGAAATTCGTAGTTTTTTGGAAGCTTGGCAACCCCTTTTCAATGAATGTCATTCTCGTAATTCCCTGCTTGGGGAGACATCAATAGGACACAAACCATAGCGATAGAACTTGGAACTACATTATTGTGCCAAGTTTCAAAGAGCTAGCACAAACCGTGTTTGATTTAGAGTTCCAACTACATGTATCCATATAGGAGAAAACAGAGTGAAACCTAAACATGAAAACGGTTACTGCAAAGGAACGGTTTAACCTAGAAGAACGAAATTTGGTGAGCCTAGTGGGATTGGTGTACTGATCATTACCTGCCAGTAACATCAAGATTGGGTGAAAAAATGTTTGCTGAGATTTCAGGAAACTCGTAGATTTTTGGAAGCTTGGCAACCCCTTTCAATGAAAGTGATTCTCGTCAGTCTCTGCTTGGGGATACTTCAATAGGACAGAAACCATAGCGATAGAACTTGGAACTACATTATTGTGCCAAGTTTCAAAGAGCTAGCACAAACGTGTTGATTTAGAGTTCCAACTACATGTATCCATATAGGAGAAAACAGAGTGAAACCTAAACATGAAAACGGTTACTGCAAAGGAACGGTTTAACCTAGAAGAACGAAATTTGGTGAGCCAAGTGGGATTGGTGTACTGATCATTACCTTCCAGTACCATCAAGATTGGGTGAAAAAATGTTTGCTGAGATTTCAGGAAATTCGTAGTTTTTGGAAGCTTGGCAACCCCTTTCAATGAATGTCATTCTCGTAATTCCCTGCTTGGGGAGACATCAATAGGACACAAACCATAGCGATAGAACTTGGAACTACATTATTGTGCCAAGTTTCAAAGAGCTAGCACAAACCGTGTTTGATTTAGAGTTCCAACTACATGTATCCATATAGGAGAAAACAGAGTGAAACCTAAACATGAAAACGGTTACTGCAAAGGAACGGTTTAACCTAGAAGAACGAAATTTGGTGAGCGTTGTGGGATTGGTGTTCTGATCATTACCTGCAAGTATCATCAAGATTGGTGAAAAAATGTTTGCTGAGATTTCAGGAAACTCGTAGTTTTTTGGAAGCTTGGCAACCCCTTTCAATGAAAGTGATTCTCGTCAGTCTCTGCTTGGGGATACTTCAATAGGACACAAACATAGCGATAGAACTTGGAACTACATTATTGTGCCAAGTTTCAAAGAGCTAGCACAAACCGTGTTTGATTTAGAGTTCCAACTACATGTATCCATATAGGAGAAAACAGAGTGAAACCTAAACATGAAAACGGTTACTGCAAAGGAACGGTTTAACCTAGAAGAACGAAATTTGGTGAGCCTAGTGGGATTGGTGTACTGATCATTACCTGCCAGTATCATCAAGATTGGGTGAAAAAATGTTTGCTGAGATTTCAGGAAACTCGTAGATTTTTGGAAGCTTGGCAACCCCTTTCAATGAAAGTGATTCTCGTCAGTCTCTGCTTGGGTCTACTTCAATAGGACACAAACCATAGCGATAGAACTTGGAACTACATTATTGTGCCAATTTTCAAAGAGCTAACAGAAACCGTGTTTGATTTAGAGTTCCAACTACATGTATCCATATAGGAGAAAACAGAGTGAAAACCTAAACATGAAAACGGTTACTGCAAATTAACGGTTTAAGCTAGAAGAACGAAATTTGGTGAGCCTAGTGGGATTGGTGTACTGATCATTACCTGCCAGTACCATCAAGATTGGGTGAAAAAATGTTTGCTGAGATTTCAGGAAATTCGTAGTTTTTTGGAAGCTTGGCAACCCCTTTCAATGAATGTCATTCTCGTAATTCCGCTGCTTGGGGAGACATCAGTAGGACACAAACCATAGCGATAGAACTTGGAACTACATTATTGTGCCAGGTTTCAAGAGCTAGCACAAACCGTGTTTGATTTAGAGTTCCAACTACATGTATCCATATAGGAGAAAACAGAGTGAAACCTAAACATGAAAACGTTTACTGCAAAGGAACGGTTTAACCTAGAAGAACGAAATTTGGTGAGCCTAGTGGGATTGGTGTACTGATCATTACCTGCCAGTATCATCAAGATTGGGTGAAAAAATGTTTGCTGAGATTTCAGGAAACTCGTAGTTTTTTGGAAGCTTGGCAACCCCTTTCAATGAAAGTGATTCTCGTCAGTCTCTGCTTGGGGCTACTTCAATAGGACACAAACCATAGCGATAGAACTTGGAACTACATTATTGTGCCAAGTTTCAAAGAGCTAACAGAAACCGTGTTTGATTTAGAGTTCCAACTACATGTATCCATATAGGAGAAAACAGAGTGAAACCTAAACATGAAAACGGTTACTGCAAAGGAACGGTTTAACCTAGAAGAACGAAATTTGGTGAGCGTTGTGGGACTGGTGTACTGATCATTACCTGCAAGTATCATCAAGATTGGGTGAAAAAATGTTTGCTGAGATTTCAGGAACTCGTAGTTTTTTGGAAGCTTGGCATCCCCTTCCAATGAAAGTGATTCTCGTCAGTCTCTGCTTGGGGATACTTCAATAGGACAGAAACCATAGCGATAGAACTTGGAACTACATTATTGTGCCAAGTTTCAAAGAGCTAGCACAACCGTGTTTGATTTAGAGTTCCAACTACATGTATCCATATAGGAGAAAACAGAGTGAAACCTAAACATGAAAACGGTTACTGCAAAGGAACGGTTTAACCTAGAAGAACGAAATTTGGTGAGCCAAGTGGGATTGGTGTACTGATCATTACCTGCCAGTACCATCAAGATTGGGTGAAAAAAATGTTTGCTGAGATTTCAGGAAATTCGTAGTTTTTTGGAAGCTTGGCAACCCCTTTCAATGAATGTCATTCTCGTAATTCCCTGCTTGGGGAGACATCAATAGGACACAAACCATAGCGATAGAACTTGGAACTACATTATTGTGCCAAGTTTCAAAGAGCTAGCACAAACCGTGTTTGATTTAGAGTTCCAACTACATGTATCCATATAGGAGAAACAGAGTGAAACCTAAACATGAAACGGTTACTGCAAAGGAACGTTTAACCTAGAAGAACGAAATTTGGTGAGCGTTGTGGGATTGGTGTTCTGATCATTACCTGCAAGTATCATCAAGATTGGTGAAAAAATGTTTGCTGAGATTTCAGGAAACTCGTAGTTTTTTGGAAGCTTGGCAACCCCTTTCAATGAAAGTGATTCTCGTCAGTCTCTGCTTGGGGATACTTCAATAGGACACAAACCATAGCGATAGAACTTGGAACTACATTATTGTGCCAAGTTTCAAAGAGCTAGCACAAACCGTGTTTGATTTAGAGTTCCAACTACATGTATCCATATAGGAGGAAAACAGAGTGAAACCTAAACATGAAAACGGTTACTGCAAAGGAACGGTTTAACCTAGAAGAACGAAATTTGGTGAGCCTAGTGGGATTGGTGTACTGATCATTACCTGCCAGTAACATCAAGATTGGGTGAAAAATGTTTGCTGAGATTTCAGGAAACTCGTAGATTTTGGGAAGCTTGGCAACCCCTTCCAATGAAAGTGATTCTCGTCAGTCTCTGCTTGGGGATACTTCAATAGGACAGAAACCATAGCGATAGAACTTGGAACTACATTATTGTGCCAAGTTTCAAAGAGCTAGCACAAACCGTGTTTGATTTAGAGTTCCAACTACATGTATCCATATAGGAGAAAACAGAGTGAAACCTAAACATGAAAACGGTTACTGCAAAGGAACGGTTTAACCTAGAAGAACGAAATTTGGTGAGTGTTGTGGGATTGGTGTTCTGATCATTACCTGCAAGTATCATCAAGATTGGTGAAAAAATGTTTGCTGAGATTTCAGGAAACTCGTAGTTTTTGGAAGCTTGGCAACCCCTTTCAATGAAAGTGATTCTCGTCAGTCTCTGCTTGGGGATACTTCAATAGGACAGAAACCATAGCGATAGAACTTGGAACTACATTATTGTGCCAAGTTTCAAAGAGCTAGCACAAACCGTGTTTGATTTAGAGTTCCAACTACATGTATCCATATAGGAGAAAACAGAGTGAAACCTAAACATGAAAACGGTTACTGCAAAGGAACGGTTTAACCTAGAAGAACGAAATTTGGTGAGCCTAGTGGGATTGGTGTACTGATCATTACCTGCCAGTAACATCAAGATTGGGTGAAAAAATGTTTGCTGAGATTTCAGGAACTCGTAGATTTTTGGAAGCTTGGCAACCCCTTTCAATGAAAGTGATTCTCGTCAGTCTCTGCTTGGGTCTACTTCAATAGGACACAAACCATAGCGATAGAACTTGGAACTACATTATTGTGCCAATTTTCAAAGAGCTAACAGAAACCGTGTTTGATTTAGAGTTCCAACTACATGTATCCATATAGGAGAAAACAGAGTGAAACCTAAACATGAAAACGGTTACTGCAAAGGAACGGTTTAAGCTAGAAGAACGAAATTTGGTGAGCCTAGTGGGATTGGTGTACTGATCATTACCTGCCAGTACCATCAAGATTGGGTGAAAAAATGTTTGCTGAGATTTCAGGAAATTCGTAGTTTTTTGGAAGCTTGGCAACCCCTTTCAATGAATGTCATTCTCGTAATTCGCTGCTTGGGGAGACATCAGTAGGACACAAACCATAGCGATAGAACTTGGAACTACATTATTGTGCCAGGTTTCAAAGAGCTAGCACAAACCGTGTTTGATTTAGAGTTCCAACTACATGTATCCATATAGGAGAAAACAGAGTGAAACCTAAACATGAAAACGGTTACTGCAAAGGAACGGTTTAACCTAGAAGAACGAAATTTGGTGAGCCTAGTGGGATTGGTGTACTGATCATTACCTGCCAGTATCATCAAGATTGGGTGAAAAATGTTTGCTGAGATTTCAGGAAACTCGTAGTTTTTGGAAGCTTGGCAACCCTTTCAATGAAAGTGATTCTCGTCAGTCTCTGCTTGGGGCTACTTCAATAGGACACAAACCATAGCGATAGAACTTGGAACTACATTATTGTGCCAAGTTTCAAAGAGCTAACAGAAACCGTGTTTGATTTAGAGTTCCAACTACATGTATCCATATAGGAGAAAACAGAGTGAAACCTAAACATGAAAACGGTTACTGCAAACGAACGGTTTAACCTAGAAGAACGAAATTTGGTGAGCGTTGTGGGATTGGTGTTCTGATCATTACCTGCAAGTATCATCAAGATTGGGTGAAAAAATGTTTGCTGAGATTTCAGGAAACACGTAGTTTTTTGGAAGCTTGGCAACCCCTTTCAATGAAAGTGATTCTCGTCAGTCTCTGCTTGGGGATACTTCAATAGGACAGAAACCATAGCGATAGAACTTGGAACTACATTATTGTGCAAAGTTTCAAAGAGCTAGCACACACCGTGTTTGATTTAGAGTTCCAACTACATGTATCCATATAGGAGAAAACAGAGTGAAACCTAAACATGAAAACGGTTACTGCAAAGGAACGGTTAAACTAGAAGAACGAAATTTGGTGAGCCAAGTGGGATTGGTGTACTGATCATTACCTGCCAGTACCATCAAGATTGGGTGAAAAAATGTTTGCTGAGATTTCAGGAAATTCGTAGTTTTATGGAAGCTTGGCAAACCCTTTCAATGAATGTCATTCTCGTAAGTCTCTGCTTGGGGCGACATCAATAGGACACAAACCATAGCGATAGAACTTGGAACTACATTATTGTGCCAAGTTTCAAAGAGCTAGCACAAACCGTGTTTGATTTAGAGTTCCAACTACATGTATCTATATAGGAGAAAACAGAGTGAAACCTAAACATGAAAACGGTTACTGCAAAGGAACGGTTTAACCTAGAAGAACGAAATTTGGTGAGCCTAGTGGGATTGGTGTACTGATCATTACCTGCCAGTATCATCAAGATTGGGTGAAAAATGTTTGCTGAGATTTCAGGAACCTCGTAGTTTTTGGAAGCTTGGCAACCCCTTTCAATGAAAGTGATTCTCGTCAGTCTCTGCTTGGGGATACTTCAATAGGACACAAACCATAGCGATAGAACTTGGAACTACATTATTGTGCCAAGTTTCAAAGAGCTAGCACAAACCGTGTTTCATTTAGATTTCCAACTACATGTATCCATATAGGAGAAAACAGAGTGAAACCTAAACATGAAAACGGTTACTGCAAAGGAACGGTTTAACCTAGAAGAACGAAATTTGGTGAGCCTAGTGGGATTGGTGTACTGATCATTACTTGCCAGTATCATCAAGATTGGGTGAAAAACTGTTTGCTGAGATTTCAGGAAACTCGTAGTTTTTTGGAAGCTTGGCAACCCCTTTCAATGAAAGTGATTCTCGTCAGTCTCTGCTTGGGGCTACTTCAATAGGACACAAACCATAGCGATAGAACTTGGAACTACATTATTGTGCCAAGTTTCAAAGAGCTAACAGAAACCGTGTTTGATTTAGAGTTCCAACTACATGTATCCATATAGGAGAAAACAGAGTGAAACCTAAACATGAAAACGGTTACTGCAAAGGAACGGTTTAACCTAGAAGAACGAAATTTGGTGAGCCAAGTGGGACTGGTGTACTGATCATTACCTGCAAGTATCATCAAGATTGGGTGAAAAAATGTTTGCTGAGATTTCAGGAAACTCGTAGTTTTTTGGAAGCTTGGCAACCCCTTCCAATGAAAGTGATTCTCGTCAGTCTCTGCTTGGGGATACTTCAATAGGACACAAACCATAGCGATAGAACTTGGAACTACATTATTGTGCCAAGTTTCAAAGAGCTAGCACAAACCGTGTTTGATTTAGAGTTCCAACTACATGTATCCATATAGGAGAAAACAGAGTGAAACCTAAACATGAAAACGGTTACTGCAAAGGAACGGTTTAACGTAGAAGAACGAAATTTGGTGAGCCAAGTGGGATTGGTGTACTGATCATTACCTGCCAGTACCATCAAGATTGGGTGAAAAAATGTTTGCTGAGATTTCAGGAAATTCGTAGTTTTTTGGAAGCTTGGCAACACCTTTCAATGAATGTCATTCTCGTAAGTCTCTGCTTGGGTCTACATCAATAGGACACAAACCATAGCGATAGAACTTGGAACTACATTATTGTGCCAAGTTTCAAAGAGCTAGCACAAACCGTGTTTGATTTAGAGTTCCAACTACATGTATCCATATAGGAGAAAACAGAGTGAAACCTAAACATGAAAACGGTTACTGCAAAGGAACGGTTTAACCTAGAAGAACGAAATACGGTGAGCCTAGTGGGATTGGTGTACTGATCATTACCTGCCAGTATCATCAAGATTGGGTGAAAAAATGTTTGCTGAGATTTCAGGAAACTCGTAGTTTTTTGGAAGCTTGACAACCCCTTTCAATGAAAGTGATTCTCGTCAGTCTCTGCTTGGGGATACTTCAATAGGACACAAACCATAGCGATAGAACTTGGAACTACATTATTGTGCCAAGTTTCAAAGAGCTAACAGAAACCGTGTTTGATTTAGAGTTCCAACTACATGTATCCATATAGGAGAAAACAGAGTGAAACCTAAACATGAAAACGGTTACTGCAAAGGAACGGTTTAACCTAGAAGAACGAAATTTAGTGAGCATTGTGGGATTGGTGTTCTGATAATTACCTGCAAGTATCATCAAGATTGGGTGAAAAAATGTTTGCTGAGATTTCAGGAAACTCGTTGTTTTTTGGAAGCTTGGCAACCCCTTTCAATGAAAGTGATTCTCGTCAGTCTCTGCTTGGGGATACTTCAATAGGACACAAACCATAGCGATAGAACTTGGAACTACATTATTGTGCCAAGTTTCAAAGAGCTAGCACAAACCGTGTTTCATTTAGATTTCCAACTACATGTATCCATATAGGAGAAAACAGAGTGAAACCTAAACATGAAAACGGTTACTGCAAAGGAACGGTTTAACCTAGAAGAACGAAATTTGGTGAGCCTAGTGGGATGGGTGTACTGATCATTACTTGCCAGTATCATCAAGATTGGGTGAAAAAATGTTTGCTGAGATTTCAGGAAACTCGTAGTTTTTTGGAAGCTTGGCAACCCCTTTCAATGAAAGTGATTCTCGTCAGTCTCTGCTTGGGGCTACTTCAATAGGACACAAACCATAGCGATAGAACTTGGAACTACATTATTGTGCCAAGTTTCAAAGAGCTAACAGAAACCGTGTTTGATTTAGAGTTCCAACTACATGTATCCATATAGGAGAAAACAGAGTGAAACCTAAACATGAAAACGGTTACTGCAAAGGAACGGTTTAACCTAGAAGAACGAAATTTGGTGAGCCAAGTGGGACTGGTGTACTGATCATTACCTGCAAGTATCATCAAGATTGGGTGAAAAAATGTTTGCTGAGATTTCAGGAAACTCGTAGTTTTTTGGAAGCTTGGCAACCCCTTCCAATGAAAGTGATTCTCGTCAGTCTCTGCTTGGGTCTACTTCAATAGGACACAAACCATAGCGATAGAACTTGGAACTACATTATTGTGCCAAGTTTCAAAGAGCTAGCACAAACCGTGTTTGATTTAGAGTTCCAACTACATGTATCCATATAGGAGAAAACAGAGTGAAACCTAAACATGAAAACAGTTACTGCAAAGGAACGGTTTAACCTAGAAGAATGAAATTTGGTGAGCCAAGTGGGACTGGTGTACTGATTATTACCTGCAAGTATCATCAAGATTGGGTGAAAAAATGTTTCCTGAGATTTCAGGAAACTCGTAGTTTTTTGGAAGCTTGGCATCCCCTTCCAATGAATGTGATTCTCGTGAGTCTCTGCTTGGGGCTACGTCAATAGGATACAAACCATAGCGATAGAACTTGGACCTACATTATTGTGCCAAGTTTCAAAGAGCTAGCACAAACCGTGTTTGATTTAGAGTTCCAACTACATGTATACATATAGTAGAAAACAGAGTGAAACCTAAACATGAAAACGGTTACTGCAAAGGAACGGTTTAACCTAGAAGAACGAAATTTGGTGAGCCTAGTGGGATTGGTGTACTGATCATTACCTGCCAGTATCATCAAGATTGGGTGAAAAAATGTTTGCTGAGATTTCAGGAAACTCGTAGTTTTTTGGAAGCTTGGCAACCCCGTTCAATGAAAGTGATTCTCGTCAGTCTCTGCTTGGGGCTACTTCAATAGTACACAAACCATAGCGATAGACCTTGGAACTATATTATTGTGCAAAGTTTCAAAGAGCTAGCACAAACCGTGTTTGATTTAGAGTTCCAACTACATGTATCCATATAGGAGAAAACAGAGTGAAACCTAAACATGAAAACGGTTACTGCAAAGGAACGGTTTAACCTAGAAGAACGAAATTTGGTGAGCCTAGTGGGATTGGTGTACTGATCATTACTTGCCAGTATCATCAAGATTGGGTGAAAAAATGTTTGCTGAGATTTCAGGAAACTCGTAGTTTTTTGGAAGCTTGGCAACCCCTTTCAATGAAAGTGATTCTCGTCAGTCTCTGCTTGGGGCTACTTCAATAGGACACAAACCATAGCGATAGAACTTGGAACTACATTATTGTGCCAAGTTTCAAAGAGCTAACAGAAACCGTGTTTGATTTAGAGTTCCAACTACATGTATCCCTATAGGAGAAAACAGAGTGAAACCTAAACATGAAAACGGTTACTGCAAAGGAACGGTTTAACCTAGAAGAACGAAATTTGGTGAGCCAAGTGGGACTGGTGTACTGATCATTACCTGCAAGTATCATCAAGATTTTGTGAATAAATGTTTGCTGAGATTTCAGGAAACTCGTAGTTTTTTGGAAGCTTGGCAACCCCTTCCAATGAAAGTGATTCTCGTCAGTCTCTGCTTGGGGATACTTCAATAGGACACAAACCATAGCGATAGAACTTGGAACTACATTATTGTGCCAAGTTTCAAAGAGCTAGCACAAACCGTGTTTGATTTAGAGTTCCAACTACATGTATCCATATAGGAGAAAACAGAGTGAAACCTAAACATGAAAACGGTTACTGCAAAGGAACGGTTTAACCTAGAAGAACGAAATTTGGTGAGCCAAGTGGGATTGGTGTACTGATCATTACCTGCCAGTACCATCAAGATTGGGTGAAAAAATGTTTGCTGAGACTTCAGGAAATTCGTAGTTTTTTGGAAGCTTGGCAACCCCTTTCAATGAAAGTGATTCTCGTCAGTCTCTGCTTGGGGCTACTTCCATAGGACACAAACCATAGCGATAGAACTTGGAACTACATTATTGTGCCAAGTTTCAAAGAGCTAGCACAAACGGTGTTTGATTTAGAGTTCCAACTACATGTATCCATATAGGAGAAAACAGAGTGAAACCTAAACATGAAAACGGTTACTGCAAAGTAACAGTTTAACCTAGAAGAACGAAATTTGGTGAGCCAAGTGGGACTGGTGTACGGATCATTACCTGCAAGTATCATCAAGATTGGGTGAAAAAATGTTTGTTGAGATTTCAGGAAACTCGTAGTTTTTTGGAAGCTTGGCAACCCCTTCCAATGAATGTGATTCTCGTCAGTCTCTGCTTGGGGCTACGTCAATACGACACAAACCATAGCGATAGAACTTGGAACTACATTATTGTGCCAAGTTTCAAAGAGCTAGCACAAACCGTGTTTGATTTAGAGTTCCAACTACATGTATCCATATAGGAGAAAACAGAGTGAAACCTAAACATGAAAACAGTTACTGCAAAGGAACGGTTTAACCTAGAAGAATGAAATTTGGTGAGCCAAGTGGGACTGGTGTACTGATTATTACCTGCAAGTATCATCAAGATTGGGTGAAAAAATGTTTCCTGAGATTTCAGGAAACTCGTAGTTTTTTGGAAGCTTGGCATCCCCTTCCAATGAATGTGATTCTCGTGAGTCTCTGCTTGGGGCTACGTCAATAGGATACAAACCATAGCGATAGAACTTGGACCTACATTATGTGCCAAGTTTCAAAGAGCTAGCACAAACCGTGTTTGATTTAGAGTTCCAACTACATGTATCCATATAATAGAAAACAGAGTGAAACCTAAACATGAAAACGGTTACTGCAAAGGAACGGTTTAACCTAGAAGAACGAAATATGGTGAGCCTAGTGGGATTGGTGTACTGATCATTACCTGCCAGTATCATCAAGATTGGGTGAAAAAATGTTTGCTGAGATTTCCGGAAACTTGTAGTTTTTTGGAAGCTTGGCAACCCCTTTCAATGAAAGTGATTCTCGTCAGTCTCTGCTTGGGGATACTTCAATAGGACACAAACCATAGCGATAGAACTTGGAACTACATTATTGTGCCAAGTTTCAAAGAGCTAACAGAAACCGTGTTTGATTTAGAGTTCCAACTACATGTATCCATATAGGAGAAAACAGAGTGAAACCTAAACATGAAAACGGTTACTGCAAAGGAACGGTTTAACCTAGAAGAACGAAATTCGGTGAGCGTTGTGGGATTGGTGTTCTGATCATTACCTGCAAGTATCATCAAGATTGGGTGAAAAAATGTTTGCTGAGATTTCAGGAAACTCGTAGTTTTTTGGAAGCTTGGCAACCCCTTTCAATGAAAATGATTCTCGTCAGTCTCTGCTTGGGGATACTTCAATAGGACACAAACCATAGCGATAGAACTTGGAACTACATTATTGTGCCAAGTTTCAAAGAGCTAGCACAAACCGTGTTTCATTTAGATTTCCAACTACATGTATCCATAAAGGAGAAAACAGAGTGAAACCTAAACATGAAAACGGTTACTGCAAAGGAACGGTTTAACCTAGAAGAACGAAATTTGGTGAGCCTAGTGGGATTGGTGTACTGATCATTACCTGCCAGTATCATCAAGATTGGGTGAAAAAATGTTTGCTGAGATTTCAGGAAACTCGTAGTTTTTTGGAAGCTTGGCAACCCCTTTCAATGAAAGTGATTCTCGTCAGTCTCTGCTTGGGGCTACTTCAATAGGACACAAACCATAGCGATAGAACTTGGAACTACATTATTGTGCCAAGTTTCAAAGAGCTAACAGAAACCGTGTTTGATTTAGAGTTCCAACTACATGTATCCATATAGGAGAAAACAGAGTGAAACCTAAACATGAAAACGGTTACTGCAAATAAACGTTTTAACCTAGAAGAACGAAATTTGGTGAGCCTAGTGGGATTGGTGTACTGATCATTACCTGCCAGTATCATCAAGATTGGGTGAAAAAATGTTTGCTGAGATTTCAGGAAACTCGTAGTTTTTTGGAAGCTTGGCAACCCCTTTCAATGAAAGTGACTCTCGTCAGTCTCTGCTTGGGGATACTTCAATAGGATACAAACCATAGCGATAGAACTTGGAACTACATTATTGTGCAAAGTTACAAAGAGGTAACAGAACCCGTGTTTGATTTAGAGTTCCAACTACATGTATCCATATAGGAGAAACAGAGTGAAACCTAAACATGAAAATGGTTACTGCAAAGGAACGGTTTAACCTAGAAGAACGAAATTTGGTGAGCCAAGTGGGATTGGTGTACTGATCATTACCTGCCAGTACCATCAAGATTGGGTGAAAAAATGTTTGCTGAGATTTCAGGAAATTCGTAGTTTTTTGGAAGCTTGGCAACCCCTTTCAATGAATGTCATTCTCGTAAGTCTCTGCTTGGGTCTACATCAATAGGACACAAACCATAGCGATAGAACTTGGAACTACATTATTGTGCCAAGTTTCAAAGAGCTAGCACAAACCGTGTTTGATTTAGAGTTCCAACTACATGTATCCATATAGGAGAAAACAGAGTGAAACCTAAACATGAAAACGGTTACTGCAAAGGAACGGTTTAACCTAGAAGAACGAAATTTGGTGAGCCTAGTGGGATTGGTGTACTGATCATTACCTGCCAGTATCATCAAGATTGGGTGAAAAAATGTTTGCTGAGATTTCAGGAAACTCGTAGATTTTTGGAAGCTTGGCAACCCCTTTCAATGAAAGTGATTCTCGTCAGTCTCTGCTTGGGTCTACTTCAATAGGACACAAACCATAGCGATAGAACTTGGAACTACATTATTGTGCCAAGTTTCAAAGAGCTAACAGAAACCATGTTTGATTTAGAGTTCCAACTACATGTATCCATATAGGAGAAAACAGAGTGAAACCTAAACATGAAAACGGTTACTGCAAAGGAACGGTTTAACCTAGAAGAACGAAATTTGGTGAGCCTAGTAGGATTGGTGTACTGATCATTACCTGCCAGTATCATCAAGATTGGGTGAAAAAATGTTTGCTGAGATTTCAGGAAACTCGTAGTTTTTTGGAAGCTTGGCAACCCCTTTCAATGAAAGTGATTCTCGTCAGTCTCTGCTTGGGGCTACTTCAATAGTACACAAACCATAGCGATAGAACTTGGAACTACATTATTGTGCAAAGTTTCAAAGAGCTAGCACAAACCGTGTTTGATTTAGAGTTCCAACTACATGTATCCATATAGGAGAAAACAGAGTGAAACCTAAACATGAAAACGGTTACTGCAAAGGAACGGTTTAACCTAGAAGAACGAAACTTGGTGAGCCAAGTGGGATTGGTGTACTGATCATTACCTGCCAGTACCATCAAGATTGGGTGAAAAAATGTTTGCTGAGATTTCAGGAAATTCGTAGTTTTTTGGAAGCTTGGCAACCCCTTTCAATGAATGTCATTCTCGTAAGTCTCTGCTTGGGGCGACATCAATAGGAGACAAACCATAGCGATAGAACTTGGAACTACGTTATTGTGCCAAGTTTCAAAGAGCTAGCACAAACCGTGTTTGATTTAGAGTTCCAACTACATGTATCCGTATAGGAGAAAACAGAGTGAAACCTAAACATGAAAACGGTTACTGCAAAGGAACGGTTTAACCTAGAAGAACGAAATTTGGTGAGCCAAGTGGGACTGGTGTACTGATCATTACCTGCAAGTATCATCAAGATTTTGTGAATAAATGTTTGCTGAGATTTCAGGAAACTCGTAGTTTTTTGGAAGCTTGGCAACCCCTTCCAATGAAAGTGATTCTCGTCAGTCTCTGCTTGGGGATACTTCAATAGGACACAAACCATAGCGATAGAACTTGGAACTACATTATTGTGCCAAGTTTCAAAGAGCTAGCACAAACCGTGTTTGATTTAGAGTTCCAACTACATGTATCCCTATAGGAGAAAACAGAGTGAAACCTAAACATGAAAACGGTTACTGCAAAGGAACGGTTAACCTAGAAGAACGAAATTTGGTGAGCCAAGTGGGATTGGTGTACTGATCATTACCTGCCAGTACCATCAAGATTGGGTGAAGAAATGTTTGCTGAGACTTCAGGAAATTCGTAGTTTTTTGGAAGCTTGGCAACCCCTTCAATGAAAGTGATTCTCGTCAGTCTCTGCTTGGGGCTACTTCCATAGGACACAAACCATAGCGATAGAACTTGGAACTACATTATTGTGCCAAGTTTCAAAGAGCTAGCACAAACCGTGTTTGATTTAGAGTTCCAACTACATGTATCCATATAGGAGAAAACAGAGTGAAACCTAAACATGAAAACGGTTACTGCAAAGTAACAGTTTAACCTAGAAGAACGAAATTTGGTGAGCCAAGTGGGACTGGTGTACGGATCATTACCTGCAAGTATCATCAAGATTGGGTGAAAAAATGTTTGTTGAGATTTCAGGAAACTCGTAGTTTTTTGGAAGCTTGGCAACCCCTTCCAATGAATGTGATTCTCGTCAGTCTCTGCTTGGGGCTACGTCAATACGACACAAACCATAGCGATAGAACTTGGAACTACATTATTGTGCCAAGTTTCAAAGAGCTAGCACAAACCGTGTTTGATTTAGAGTTCCAACTACATGTATCCATATAGGAGAAAACAGAGTGAAACCTAAACATGAAAACGGTTACTGCAAAGGAACGGTTTAACCTAGAAGAACGAAATATGGTGAGCCTAGTGGGATTGGTGTACTGATCATTACCTGCCAGTATCATCAAGATTGGGTGAAAAAATGTTTGCTGAGATTTCAGGAAACTTGTAGTTTTTTGGAAGCTTGGCAACCCCTTTCAATGAAAGTGATTCTCGTCAGTCTCTGCTTGGGGATACTTCAATAGGACACAAACCATAGCGATAGAACTTGGAACTACATTATTGTGCCAAGTTTCAAAGAGCTAACAGAAACCGTGTTTGATTTAGAGTTCCAACTACATGTATCCATATAGGAGAAAACAGAGTGAAACCTAAACATGAAAACGGTTACTGCAAAGGAACGGTTTAACCTAGAAGAACGAAATTTGGTGAGCCAAGTGGGACTGGTGGACTGATCATTACCTGCAAGTATCATCAAGATTGGGTGAAAAAATGTTTGCTTAGATTTCAGGAAACTCGCAGTTTTTTGGAAGCTTGGCAACCCCTTCCCAATGAATGTGATTCTCGTCAGTCTCTGCTTGGGGATACTTCAATAGGACACAAACCATAGCGATAGAACTTGGAACTACATTATTGTGCCAAGTTTCAAAGAGCTAGCACAAACCGTGTTTCATTTAGATTTCCAACTACATGTATCCATATAGGAGAAAACAGAGTGAAACCTAAACATGAAAACGGTTACTGCAAAGGAACGGTTTAACCTAGAAGAACAAAATTTGGTGAGCCTTGTGGGATTGGTGTACTGATCATTACCTGCCAGTATCATCAAGATTGGGTGAAAAAATGTTTGCTGAGATTTCAGGAACTCGTAGTTTTTTGGAAGCTTGGCAACCCCTTTCAATGAAAGTGATTCTCGTCAGTCTCTGCTTGGGGCTACTTCAATAGGACACAAACCATAGCGATAGAACTTGGAACTACATTATTGTGCCCAGTTTCAAAGAGCTAACAGAAACCGTGTTTGATTTAGAGTTCCAACTACATGTATCCATATAGGAGAAAACAGAGTGAAACCTAAACATGAAAACGGTTACTGCAAATAAACGTTTTAACCTAGAAGAACGAAATTTGGTGAGCCTAGTGGGATTGGTGTACTGATCATTACCTGCCAGTATCATCAAGATTGGGTGAAAAAATGTTTGCTGAGATTTCAGGAAACTCGTAGTTTTTTGGAAGCTTGGCAACCCCTTTCAATGAAAGTGACTCTCGTCAGTCTCTGCTTGGGGATACTTCAATAGGACACAAACCATAGCGATAGAACTTGGAACTACATTATTGTGCAAAGTTTCAAAGAGCTAACAGAACCCGTGTTTGATTTAGAGTTCCAACTACATGTATCCATATAGGAGAAAACAGAGTGAAACCTAAACATGAAAATGGTTACTGCAAAGGAACGGTTTAACCTAGAAGAACGAAATTTGGTGAGCCAAGTAGGATTGGTGTACTGATCATTACCTGCCAGTACCATCAAGATTGGGTGAAAAAATGTTTGCTGAGATTTCAGGAAATTCGTAGTTTTTTGGAAGCTTGGCAACCCCTTTCAATGAATGTCATTCTCGTAAGTCTCTGCTTGGGTCTACATCAATAGGACACAAACCATAGCGATAGAACTTGGAACTACATTATTGTGCCAAGTTTCAAAGAGCTAGCACAAACCGTGTTTGATTTAGAGTTCCAACTACATGTATCCATATAGGAGAAAACAGAGTGAAACCTAAACATGAAAACGGTTACTGCAAAGGAACGGTTTAACCTAGAAGAACGAAATTTGGTGAGCCTAGTGGGATTGGTGTACTGATCATTACCTGCCAGTATCATCAAGATTGGGTGAAAAAATGTTTGCTGAGATTTCAGGAAACTCGTAGATTTTTGGAAGCTTGGCAACCCCTTTCAATGAAAGTGATTCTCGTCAGTCTCTGCTTGGGGATACTTCAATAGGACAGAAACCATAGCGATAGAACTTGGAACTACATTATTGTGCCAAGTTTCAAAGAGCTAACAGAAACCGTGTTTGATTTATAGTTCCAACTACATGTATCCATATAGGAGAAAACAGAGTGAAACCTAAACATGAAAACGGTTACTGCAAAGGAACGGTTTAACCTAGAAGAACGAAATTTGGTGAGCCTAGTGGGATTGGTGTACTGATCATTACCTGCCAGTATCATCAAGATTGGGTGAAAAAATGTTTGCTGAGATTTCAGGAAACTCGTAGTTTTTTGGAAGCTTGGCAACCCCTTTCAATGAAAGTGATTCTCGTCAGTCTCTGCTTGGGGCTACTTCAATAGTACACAAACCATAGCGATAGAACTTGGAACTACATTATTGTGCAAAGTTTCAAAGAGCTAGCACAAACCGTGTTTGATTTAGAGTTCCAACTACATGTATCCATATAGGAGAAAACAGAGTGAAACCTAAACATGAAAACGGTTACTGCAAAGGAACGGTTTAACCTAGAAGAACGAAACTTGGTGAGCCAAGTGGGATTGGTGTACTGATCATTACCTGCCAGTACCATCAAGATTGGGTGAAAAAATGTTTGCTGAGATTTCAGGAAATTCGTAGTTTTTTGGAAGCTTGGCAACCCCTTTCAATGAATGTCATTCTCGTAAGTCTCTGCTTGGGGCGACATCAATAGGACACAAACCATAGCGATAGAACTTGGAACTACGTTATTGTGCCAAGTTTCAAAGAGCTAGCACAAACCGTGTTTGATTTAGAGTTCCAACTACATGTATCCGTATAGGAGAAAACAGAGTGAAACCTAAACATGAAAACGGTTACTGCAAAGGAACGGTTTAACCTAGAAGAACGAAATTTGGTGAGCCTAGTGGGATTGGTGTACTGATCATTACTTGCCAGTATCATCAAGATTGGGTGAAAAAATGTTTGCTGAGATTTCAGGAAACTCGTAGTTTTTTGGAAGCTTGGCAACCCCTTTCAATGAAAGTGATTCTCGTCAGTCTCTGCTTGGGGCTACTTCAATAGGACACAAACCATAGCGATAGAACTTGGAACTACATTATTGTGCCAAGTTTCAAAGAGCTAACAGAAACCGTGTTTGATTTAGAGTTCCAACTACATGTATCCCTATAGGAGAAAACAGAGTGAAACCTAAACATGAAAACGGTTACTGTAAAGGAACGGTTTAACCTAGAAGAACGAAATTTGGTGAGCCAAGTGGGACTGGTGTACTGATCATTACCTGCAAGTATCATCAAGATTTTGTGAATAAATGTTTGCTGAGATTTCAGGAAACTCGTAGTTTTTTGGAAGCTTGGCAACCCCTTCCAATGAAAGTGATTCTCGTCAGTCTCTGCTTGGGGATACTTCAATAGGACACAAACCATAGCGATAGAACTTGGAACTACATTATTGTGCCAAGTTTCAAAGAGCTAGCACAAACCGTGTTTGATTTAGAGTTCCAACTACATGTATCCCTATAGGAGAAAACAGAGTGAAACCTAAACATGAAAACGGTTACTGCAAAGGAACGGTTTAACCTAGAAGAACGAAATTTGGTGAGCCAAGTGGGATTGGTGTACTGATCATTACCTGCCAGTACCATCAAGATTGGGTGAAGAAATGTTTGCTGAGACTTCAGGAAATTCGTAGTTTTTTGGAAGCTTGGCAACCCCTTTCAATGAAAGTGATTCTCGTCAGTCTCTGCTTGGGGCTACTTCCATAGGACACAAACCATAGCGATAGAACTTGGAACTACATTATTGTGCCAAGTTTCAAAGAGCTAGCACAAACCGTGTTTGATTTAGAGTTCCAACTACATGTATCCATATAGGAGAAAACAGAGTGAAACCTAAACATGAAAACGGTTACTGCAAAGTAACAGTTTAACCTAGAAGAACGAAATTTGGTGAGCCAAGTGGGACTGGTGTACGGATCATTACCTGCAAGTATCATCAAGATTGGGTGAAAAAATGTTTGTTGAGATTTCAGGAAACTCGTAGTTTTTTGGAAGCTTGGCAACCCCTTCCAATGAATGTGATTCTCGTCAGTCTCTGCTTGGGGCTACGTCAATACGACACAAACCATAGCGATAGAACTTGGAACTACATTATTGTGCCAAGTTTCAAAGAGCTAGCACAAACCGTGTTTGATTTAGAGTTCCAACTACATGTATCCATATAGGAGAAAACAGAGTGAAACCTAAACATGAAAACGGTTACTGCAAAGGAACGGTTTAACCTAGAAGAACGAAATATGGTGAGCCTAGTGGGATTGGTGTACTGATCATTACCTGCCAGTATCATCAAGATTGGGTGAAAAAATGTTTGCTGAGATTTCAGGAAACTCGTAGTTTTTTGGAAGCTTGGCAACCCCTTTCAATGAAAGTGATTCTCGTCAGTCTCTGCTTGGGGATACTTCAATAGGACACAAACCATAGCGATAGAACTTGGAACTACATTATTGTGCCAAGTTTCAAAGAGCTAACAGAAACCGTGTTTGATTTAGAGTTCCAACTACATGTATCCATATAGGAGAAAACAGAGTGAAACCTAAACATGAAAACGGTTACTGCAAAGGAACGGTTTAACCTAGAAGAACGAAATTTGGTGAGCCAAGTGGGACTGGTGGACTGATCATTACCTGCAAGTATCATCAAGATTGGGTGAAAAAATGTTTGCTTAGATTTCAGGAAACTCGCAGTTTTTTGGAAGCTTGGCAACCCCTTCCAATGAATGTGATTCTCGTCAGTCTCTGCTTGGGGATACTTCAATAGGACACAAACCATAGCGATAGAACTTGGAACTACATTATTGTGCCAAGTTTCAAAGAGCTAGCACAAACCGTGTTTCATTTAGATTTCCAACTACATGTATCCATATAGGAGAAAACAGAGTGAAACCTAAACATGAAAACGGTTACTGCAAAGGAACGGTTTAACCTAGAAGAACGAAATTTGGTGAGCCTAGTGGGATTGGTGTACTGATCATTACCTGCCAGTATCATCAAGATTGGGTGAAAAAATGTTTGCTGAGATTTCAGGAAACTCGTAGTTTTTTGGAAGCTTGGCAACCCCTTTCAATGAAAGTGATTCTCGTCAGTCTCTGCTTGGGGCTACTTCAATAGGACACAAACCATAGCGATAGAACTTGGAACTACATTATTGTGCCCAGTTTCAAAGAGCTAACAGAAACCGTGTTTGATTTAGAGTTCCAACTACATGTATCCATATAGGAGAAAACAGAGTGAAACCTAAACATGAAAACGGTTACTGCAAATAAACGTTTTAACCTAGAAGAACGAAATTTGGTGAGCCTAGTGGGATTGGTGTACTGATCATTACCTGCCAGTACCATCAAGATTGGGTGAAGAAATGTTTGCTGAGATTTCAGGAAATTCGTAGTTTTTTGGAAGCTTGGCAACCCCTTTCAATGAATGTCATTCTCGTAAGTCTCTGCTTGGGTCTACATCAATAGGACACAAACCATAGCGATAGAACTTGGAACTACATTATTGTGCCAAGTTTCAAAGAGCTAGCACAAACCGTGTTTGATTTAGAGTTCCAACTACATGTATCCATATAGGAGAAAACAGAGTGAAACCTAAACATGAAAACGGTTACTGCAAAGGAACGGTTTAACCTAGAAGAACGAAATTTGGTGAGCCTAGTGGGATTGGTGTACTGATCATTACCTGCCAGTATCATCAAGATTGGGTGAAAAAATGTTTGCTGAGATTTCAGGAAACTCGTAGATTTTTGGAAGCTTGGCAACCCCTTTCAATGAAAGTGATTCTCGTCAGTCTCTGCTTGGGTATACTTCAATAGGACAGAAACCATAGCGATAGAACTTGGAACTACATTATTGTGCCAAGTTTCAAAGAGCTAACAGAAACCGTGTTTGATTTATAGTTCCAACTACATGTATCCATATAGGAGAAAACAGAGTGAAACCTAAACATGAAAACGGTTACTGCAAAGGAACGGTTTAACCTAGAAGAACGAAATTTGGTGAGCCTAGTGGGATTGGTGTACTGATCATTACCTGCCAGTATCATCAAGATTGGGTGAAAAAATGTTTGCTGAGATTTCAGGAAACTCGTAGTTTTTTGGAAGCTTGGCAACCCCTTTCAATGAAAGTGATTCTCGTCAGTCTCTGCTTGGGGCTACTTCAATAGTACACAAACGATAGCGATAGAACTTGGAACTACATTATTGTGCAAAGTTTCAAAGAGCTAGCACAAACCGTGTTTGATTTAGAGTTCCAACTACATGTATCCATATAGGAGAAAACAGAGTGAAACCTAAACATGAAAACGGTTACTGTAAAGGAACGGTTTAACCTAGAAGAACGAAATTTGGTGAGCCAAGTGGGACTGGTGTACTGATCATTACCTGCAAGTATCATCAAGATTTTGTGAATAAATGTTTGCTGAGATTTCAGGAAACTCGTAGTTTTTTGGAAGCTTGGCAACCCCTTCCAATGAAAGTGATTCTCGTCAGTCTCTGCTTGGGGATACTTCAATAGGACACAAACCATAGCGATAGAACTTGGAACTACATTATTGTGCTAAGTTTCAAAGAGCTAGCACAAACCGTGTTTGATTTAGAGTTCCAACTACATGTATCCCTATAGGATAAAACAGAGTGAAACCTAAACATGAAAACGGTTACTGCAAAGGAACGGTTTAACCTAGAAGAACGAAATTTGGTGAGCCAAGTGGGATTGGTGTACTGATCATTACCTGCCAGTACCATCAAGATTGGGTGAAAAAATGTTTGCTGAGACTTCAGGAAATTCGTAGTTTTTTGGAAGCTTGGCAACCCCTTTCAATGAAAGTGATTCTCGTCAGTCTCTGCTTGGGGCTACTTCCATAGGACACAAACCATAGCGATAGAACTTGGAACTACATTATTGTGCCAAGTTTCAAAGAGCTAGCACAAACCGTGTTTGATTTAGAGTTCCAACTACATGTATCCATATAGGAGAAAACAGAGTGAAACCTAAACATGAAAACGGTTACTGCAAAGTAACAGTTTAACCTAGAAGAACGAAATTTGGTGAGCCAAGTGGGACTGGTGTACGGATCATTACCTGCAAGTATCATCAAGATTGGGTGAAAAAATGTTTGTTGAGATTTCAGGAAACTCGTAGTTTTTTGGAAGCTTGGCAACCCCTTCCAATGAATGTGATTCTCGTCAGTCTCTGCTTGGGGCTACGTCAAACGACACAAACCATAGCGATAGAACTTGGAACTACATTATTGTGCCAAGTTTCAAAGAGCTAGCACAAACCGTGTTTGATTTAGAGTTCCAACTACATGTATCCATATAGGAGAAAACAGAGTGAAACCTAAACATGAAAACAGTTACTGCAAAGGAATGGTTTAACCTAGAAGAATGAAATTTGGTGAGCCAAGTGGGACTGGTGTACTGATCATTACCTGCAAGTATCATCAAGATTGGGTGAAAAAATGTTTGCTGAGATTTCAGGAAACTCGTAGTTTTTTGGAAGCTTGGCATCCCCTTCCAATGAATGTGATTCTCGTGAGTCTCTGCTTGGGGCTACGTCAATAGGATACAAACCATAGCGATAGAACTTGGACCTACATTATTGTGCCAAGTTTCAAAGAGCTAGCACAAACCGTGTTTGATTTAGAGTTCCAACTACATGTATCCATATAGGAGAAAACAGAGTGAAACCTAAACATGAAAACGGTTACTGCAAAGGAACGGTTTAACCTAGAAGAACGAAATTTGGTGAGCCTAGTGGGATTGGTGTACTGATCATTACCTGCCAGTATCATCAAGATTGGGTGAAAAAATGTTTGCTGAGATTTCAGGAAACTCGTAGTTTTTTTGGAAGCTTGGCAACCCCTTTAGATGAAAGTGATTCTCGTCAGTCTCTGCTTGGGGCTACTTCAATAGGACACAAACCATAGCGATAGAACTTGGAACTACATTATTGTGCCAAGTTTCAAAGAGCTAACAAAAACCGTGTTTGATTTAGAGTTCCAACTACATGTATCCATATAGGAGAAAACAGAGTGAAACCTAAACATGAAAACGGTTACTGCAAATAAACGTTTTAACCTAGAAGAACGAAATTTGGTGAGCCTAGTGGGATTGGTGTACTGATCATTACCTGCCAGTATCATCAAGATTGGGTGAAAAAATGTTTGCTGAGATTTCAGGAAACTCGTAGTTTTTTGGAAGCTTGGCAACCCCTTTCAATGAAAGTGACTCTCGTCAGTCTCTGCTTGGGGATACTTCAATAGGACACAAACCATAGCGATAGAACTTGGAACTACATTATTGTGCAAAGTTTCAAAGAGCTAACAGAACCCGTGTTTGATTTAGAGTTCCAACTACATGTATCCATATAGGAGAAAACAGAGTGAAACCTAAACATGAAAATGGTTACTGCAAAGGAACGGTTTAACCTAGAAGAACGAAATTTGGTGAGCCAAGTGGGATTGGTGTACTGATCATTACCTGCCAGTACCATCAAGATTGGGTGAAAAAATGTTTGCTGAGATTTCAGGAAATTCGTAGTTTTTTGGAAGCTTGGCAACCCCTTTCAATGAATGTCATTCTCGTAAGTCTCTGCTTGGGTCTACATCAATAGGACACAAACCATAGCCATAGAACTTGGAACTACATTATTGTGCCAAGTTTCAAAGAGCTAGCACAAACCGTGTTTGATTTAGAGTTCCAACTACATGTATCCATATAGGAGAAAACAGAGTGAAACCTAAACATGAAAACGGTTACTGCAAAGGAACGGTTTAACCTAGAAGAACGAAACTTGGTGAGCCAAGTGGGATTGGTGTACTGATCATTACCTGCCAGTACCATCAAGATTGGGTGAAAAAATGTTTGCTGAGATTTCAGGAAATTCGTAGTTTTTTGGAAGCTTGGCAACCCCTTTCAATGAATGTCATTCTCGTAAGTCTCTGCTTGGGGCGACATCAATAGGACACAAACCATAGCGATAGAACTTGGAACTACGTTATTGTGCCAAGTTTCAAAGAGCTAGCACAAACCGTGTTTGATTTAGAGTTCCAACTACATGTATCCGTATAGGAGAAAACAGAGTGAAACCTAAACATGAAAACGGTTACTGCAAAGGAACGGTTTAACCTAGAAGAACGAAATTTGGTGAGCCTAGTGGGATTGGTGTACTGATCATTACTTGCCAGTATCATCAAGATTGGGTGAAAAAATGTTTGCTGAGATTTCAGGAAACTCGTAGTTTTTTGGAAGCTTGGCAACCCCTTTCAATGAAAGTGATTCTCGTCAGTCTCTGCTTGGGGCTACTTCAATAGGACACAAACCATAGCGATAGAACTTGGAACTACATTATTGTGCCAAGTTTCAAAGAGCTAACAGAAACCGTGTTTGATTTAGAGTTCCAACTACATGTATCCCTATAGGAGAAAACAGAGTGAAACCTAAACATGAAAACGGTTACTGTAAAGGAACGGTTTAACCTAGAAGAACGAAATTTGGTGAGCCAAGTGGGACTGGTGTACTGATCATTACCTGCAAGTATCATCAAGATTTTGTGAATAAATGTTTGCTGAGATTTCAGGAAACTCGTAGTTTTTTGGAAGCTTGGCAACCCCTTCCAATGAAAGTGATTCTCGTCAGTCTCTGCTTGGGGATACTTCAATAGGACACAAACCATAGCGATAGAACTTGGAACTACATTATTGTGCTAAGTTTCAAAGAGCTAGCACAAACCGTGTTTGATTTAGAGTTCCAACTACATGTATCCCTATAGGATAAAACAGAGTGAAACCTAAACATGAAAACGGTTACTGCAAAGGAACGGTTTAACCTAGAAGAACGAAATTTGGTGAGCCAAGTGGGATTGGTGTACTGATCATTACCTGCCAGTACCATCAAGATTGGGTGAAAAAATGTTTGCTGAGACTTCAGGAAATTCGTAGTTTTTTGGAAGCTTGTCAACCCCTTTCAATGAAAGTGATTCTCGTCAGTCTCTGCTTGGGGCTACTTCCATAGGACACAAACCATAGCGATAGAACTTGGAACTACATTATTGTGCCAAGTTTCAAAGAGCTAGCACAAACCGTGTTTGATTTAGAGTTCCAACTACATGTATCCATATAGGAGAAAACAGAGTGAAACCTAAACATGAAAACGGTTACTGCAAAGGAACGGTTTAACCTAGAAGAACGAAATTTGGTGAGCCTAGTGGGATTGGTGTACTGATCATTACCTGCCAGTATCATCAAGATTGGGTGAAAAAATGTTTGCTGAGATTTCAGGAAACTCGTAGTTTTTTGGAAGCTTGGCAACCCCTTTCAATGAAAGTGATTCTCGTCAGTCTCTGCTTGGGGCTACTTCAATAGTACACAAACCATAGCGATAGAACTTGGAACTACATTTTTGTGCAAAGTTTCAAAGAGCTAGCACAAACCGTGTTTGATTTAGAGTTCCAACTACATGTATCCATATAGGAGAAAACAGAGTGAAACCTAAACATGAAAACGGTTACTGCAAAGGAACGGTTTAACCTAGAAGAACGAAACTTGGTGAGCCAAGTGGGATTGGTGTACTGATCATTACCTGCCAGTACCATCAAGATTGGGTGAAAAAATGTTTGCTGAGATTTCAGGAAATTCGTAGTTTTTTGGAAGCTTGGCAACCCCTTTCAATGAATGTCATTCTCGTAAGTCTCTGCTTGGGGCGACATCAATAGGACACAAACCATAGCGATAGAACTTGGAACTACGTTATTGTGCCAAGTTTCAAAGAGCTAGCACAAACCGTGTTTGATTTAGAGTTCCAACTACATGTATCCGTATAGGAGAAAACAGAGTGAAACCTAAACATGAAAACGGTTACTGCAAAGGAACGGTTTAACCTCGAAGAACGAAATTTGGTGAGCCTAGTGGGATTGGTGTACTGATCATTACTTGCCAGTATCATCAAGATTGGGTGAAAAAATGTTTGCTGAGATTTCAGGAAACTCGTAGTTTTTTGGAAGCTTGGCAACCCCTTTCAATGAAAGTGATTCTCGTCAGTCTCTGCTTGGGGCTACTTCAATAGGACACAAACCATAGCGATAGAACTTGGAACTACATTATTGTGCCAAGTTTCAAAGAGCTAACAGAAACCGTGTTTGATTTAGAGTTCCAACTACATGTATCCCTATAGGAGAAAACAGAGTGAAACCTAAACATGAAAACGGTTACTGTAAAGGAACGGTTTAACCTAGAAGAACGAAATTTGGTGAGCCAAGTGGGACTGGTGTACTGATCATTACCTGCAAGTATCATCAAGATTTTGTGAATAAATGTTTGCTGAGATTTCAGGAAACTCGTAGTTTTTTGGAAGCTTGGCAACCCCTTCCAATGAAAGTGATTCTCGTCAGTCTCTGCTTGGGGATACTTCAATAGGACACAAACCATAGCGATAGAACTTGGAACTACATTATTGTGCTAAGTGTCAAAGAGCTAGCACAAACCGTGTTTGATTTAGAGTTCCAACTACATGTATCCCTATAGGAGAAAACAGAGTGAAACCTAAACATGAAAACGGTTACTGCAAAGGAACGGTTTAACCTAGAAGAACGAAATTTGGTGAGCCAAGTGGGATTGGTGTACTGATCATTACCTGCCAGTACCATCAAGATTGGGTGAAAAAATGTTTGCTGAGACTTCAGGAAATTCGTAGTTTTTTGGAAGCTTGGCAACCCCTTTCAATGAAAGTGATTCTCGTCAGTCTCTGCTTGGGGCTACTTCCATAGGACACAAACCATAGCGATAGAACTTGGAACTACATTATTGTGCCAAGTTTCAAAGAGCTAGCACAAACCGTGTTTGATTTAGAGTTCCAACTACATGTATCCATATAGGAGAAAACAGAGTGAAACCTAAACATGAAAACGGTTACTGCAAAGTAACAGTTTAACCTAGAAGAACGAAATTTGGTGAGCCAAGTGGGACTGGTGTACGGATCATTACCTGCAAGTATCATCAAGATTGGGTGAAAAAATGTTTGTTGAGATTTCAGGAAACTCGTAGTTTTTTGGAAGCTTGGCAACCCCTTCCAATGAATGTGATTCTCGTCAGTCTCTGCTTGGGGCTACGTCAAACGACACAAACCATAGCGATAGAACTTGGAACTACATTATTGTGCCAAGTTTCAAAGAGCTAGCACAAACCGTGTTTGATTTAGAGTTCCAACTACATGTATCCATATAGGAGAAAACAGAGTGAAACCTAAACATGAAAACAGTTACTGCAAAGGAATGGTTTAACCTAGAAGAATGAAATTTGGTGAGCCAAGTGGGACTGGTGTACTGATCATTACCTGCAAGTATCATCAAGATTGGGTGAAAAAATGTTTGCTGAGATTTCAGGAAACTCGTAGTTTTTTGGAAGCTTGGCATCCCCTTCCAATGAATGTGATTCTCGTGAGTCTCTGCTTGGGGCTACGTCAATAGGATACAAACCATAGCGATAGAACTTGGACCTACATTATTGTGCCAAGTTTCAAAGAGCTAGCACAAACCGTGTTTGATTTAGACTTCCAACTACATGTATCCATATAGGAGAAAACAGAGTGAAACCTAAACATGAAAACGGTTACTGCAAAGGAACGGTTTAACCTAGAAGAACGAAATTTGGTGAGCCTAGTGGGATTGGTGTACTGATCATTACCTGCCAGTATCATCAAGATTGGGTGAAAAAATGTTTGCTGAGATTTCAGGAAACTCGTAGTTTTTTTGGAAGCTTGGCAACCCCTTTAGATGAAAGTGATTCTCGTCAGTCTCTGCTTGGGGCTACTTCAATAGGACACAAACCATAGCGATAGAACTTGGAACTACATTATTGTGCCAAGTTTCAAAGAGCTAACAAAAACCGTGTTTGATTTAGAGTTCCAACTACATGTATCCATATAGGAGAAAACAGAGTGAAACCTAAACATGAAAACGGTTACTGCAAATAAACGTTTTAACCTAGAAGAACGAAATTTGGTGAGCCTAGTGGGATTGGTGTACTGATCATTACCTGCCAGTATCATCAAGATTGGGTGAAAAAATGTTTGCTGAGATTTCAGGAAACTCGTAGTTTTTTGGAAGCTTGGCAACCCCTTTCAATGAAAGTGACTCTCGTCAGTCTCTGCTTGGGGATACTTCAATAGGACACAAACCATAGCGATAGAACTTGGAACTACATTATTGTGCAAAGTTTCAAAGAGCTAACAGAACCCGTGTTTGATTTAGAGTTCCAACTACATGTATCCATATAGGAGAAAACAGAGTGAAACCTAAACATGAAAATGGTTACTGCAAAGGAACGGTTTAACCTAGAAGAACGAAATTTGGTGAGCCAAGTGGGATTGGTGTACTGATCATTACCTGCCAGTACCATCAAGATTGGGTGAAAAAATGTTTGCTGAGATTTCAGGAAATTCGTAGTTTTTTGGAAGCTTGGCAACCCCTTTCAATGAATGTCATTCTCGTAAGTCTCTGCTTGGGTCTACATCAATAGGACACAAACCATAGCCATAGAACTTGGAACTACATTATTGTGCCAAGTTTCAAAGAGCTAGCACAAACCGTGTTTGATTTAGAGTTCCAACTACATGTATCCATATAGGAGAAAACAGAGTGAAACCTAAACATGAAAACGGTTACTGCAAAGGAACGGTTTAACCTAGAAGAACGAAACTTGGTGAGCCAAGTGGGATTGGTGTACTGATCATTACCTGCCAGTACCATCAAGATTGGGTGAAAAAATGTTTGCTGAGATTTCAGGAAATTCGTAGTTTTTTGGAAGCTTGGCAACCCCTTTCAATGAATGTCATTCTCGTAAGTCTCTGCTTGGGGCGACATCAATAGGACACAAACCATAGCGATAGAACTTGGAACTACGTTATTGTGCCAAGTTTCAAAGAGCTAGCACAAACCGTGTTTGATTTAGAGTTCCAACTACATGTATCCGTATAGGAGAAAACAGAGTGAAACCTAAACATGAAAACGGTTACTGCAAAGGAACGGTTTAACCTAGAAGAACGAAATTTGGTGAGCCTAGTGGGATTGGTGTACTGATCATTACTTGCCAGTATCATCAAAATTGGGTGAAAAAATGTTTGCTGAGATTTCAGGAAACTCGTAGTTTTTTGGAAGCTTGGCAACCCCTTTCAATGAAAGTGATTCTCGTCAGTCTCTGCTTGGGGCTACTTCAATAGGACACAAACCATAGCGATAGAACTTGGAACTACATTATTGTGCCAAGTTTCAAAGAGCTAACAGAAACCGTGTTTGATTTAGAGTTCCAACTACATGTATCCCTATAGGAGAAAACAGAGTGAAACCTAAACATGAAAACGGTTACTGTAAAGGAACGGTTTAACCTAGAAGAACGAAATTTGGTGAGCCAAGTGGGACTGGTGTACTGATCATTACCTGCAAGTATCATCAAGATTTTGTGAATAAATGTTTGCTGAGATTTCAGGAAACTCGTAGTTTTTTGGAAGCTTGGCAACCCCTTCCAATGAAAGTGATTCTCGTCAGTCTCTGCTTGGGGATACTTCAATAGGACACAAACCATAGTGATAGAACTTGGAACTACATTATTGTGCTAAGTTTCAAAGAGCTAGCACAAACCGTGTTTGATTTAGAGTTCCAACTACATGTATCCCTATAGGATAAAACAGAGTGAAACCTAAACATGAAAACGGTTACTGCAAAGGAACGGTTTAACCTAGAAGAACGAAATTTGGTGAGCCAAGTGGGATTGGTGTACTGATCATTACCTGCCAGTACCATCAAGATTGGGTGAAAAAATGTTTGCTGAGACTTCAGGAAATTCGTAGTTTTTTGGAAGCTTGTCAACCCCTTTCAATGAAAGTGATTCTCGTCAGTCTCTGCTTGGGGCTACTTCCATAGGACACAAACCATAGCGATAGAACTTGGAACTACATTATTGTGCCAAGTTTCAAAGAGCTAGCACAAACCGTGTTTGATTTAGAGTTCCAACTACATGTATCCATATAGGAGAAAACAGAGTGAAACCTAAACATGAAAATGGTTACTGCAAAGGAACGGTTTAACCTAGAAGAACGAAATTTGGTGAGCCAAGTGGGATTGGTGTACTGATCATTACCTGCCAGTACCATCAAGATTGGGTGAAAAAATGTTTGCTGAGATTTCAGGAAATTCGTAGTTTTTTGGAAGCTTGGCAACCCCTTTCAATGAATGTCATTCTCGTAAGTCTCTGCTTGGGTCTACATCAATAGGACACAAACCATAGCCATAGAACTTGGAACTACATTATTGTGCCAAGTTTCAAAGAGCTAGCACAAACCGTGTTTGATTTAGAGTTCCAACTACATGTATCCATATAGGAGAAAACAGAGTGAAACCTAAACATGAAAACGGTTACTGCAAAGGAACGGTTTAACCTAGAAGAACGAAACTTGGTGAGCCAAGTGGGATTGGTGTACTGATCATTACCTGCCAGTACCATCAAGATTGGGTGAAAAAATGTTTGCTGAGATTTCAGGAAATTCGTAGTTTTTTGGAAGCTTGGCAACCCCTTTCAATGAATGTCATTCTCGTAAGTCTCTGCTTGGGGCGACATCAATAGGACACAAACCATAGTGATAGAACTTGGAACTACGTTATTGTGCCAAGTTTCAAAGAGCTAGCACAAACCGTGTTTGATTTAGAGTTCCAACTACATGTATCCGTATAGGAGAAAACAGAGTGAAACCTAAACATGAAAACGGTTACTGCAAAGGAACGGTTTAACCTAGAAGAACGAAATTTGGTGAGCCTAGTGGGATTGGTGTACTGATCATTACTTGCCAGTATCATCAAGATTGGGTGAAAAAATGTTTGCTGAGATTTCAGGAAACTCGTAGTTTTTTGGAAGCTTGGCAACCCCTTTCAATGAAAGTGATTCTCGTCAGTCTCTGCTTGGGGCTACTTCAATAGGACACAAACCATAGCGATAGAACTTGGAACTACATTATTGTGCCAAGTTTCAAAGAGCTAACAGAAACCGTGTTTGATTTAGAGTTCCAACTACATGTATCCCTATAGGAGAAAACAGAGTGAAACCTAAACATGAAAACGGTTACTGTAAAGGAACGGTTTAACCTAGAAGAACGAAATTTGGTGAGCCAAGTGGGACTGGTGTACTGATCATTACCTGCAAGTATCATCAAGATTTTGTGAATAAATGTTTGCTGAGATTTCAGGAAACTCGTAGTTTTTTGGAAGCTTGGCAACCCCTTCCAATGAAAGTGATTCTCGTCAGTCTCTGCTTGGGGATACTTCAATAGGACACAAACCATAGCGATAGAACTTGGAACTACATTATTGTGCTAAGTTTCAAAGAGCTAGCACAAACCGTGTTTGATTTAGAGTTCCAACTACATGTATCCCTATAGGATAAAACAGAGTGAAACCTAAACATGAAAACGGTTACTGCAAAGGAACGGTTTAACCTAGAAGAACGAAATTTGGTGAGCCAAGTGGGATTGGTGTACTGATCATTACCTGCCAGTACCATCAAGATTGGGTGAAAAAATGTTTGCTGAGACTTCAGGAAATTCGTAGTTTTTTGGAAGCTTGGCAACCCCTTTCAATGAAAGTGATTCTCGTCAGTCTCTGCTTGGGGCTACTTCCATAGGACACAAACCATAGCGATAGAACATGGAACTACATTATTGTGCCAAGTTTCAAAGAGCTAGCACAAACCGTGTTTGATTTAGAGTTCCAACTACATGTATCCATATAGGAGAAAACAGAGTGAAACCTAAACATGAAAACGGTTACTGCAAAGTAACAGTTTAACCTAGAAGAACGAAATTTGGTAAGCCAAGTGGGACTGGTGTACGGATCATTACCTGCAAGTATCATCAAGATTGGGTGAAAAAATGTTTGTTGAGATTTCAGGAAACTCGTAGTTTTTTGGAAGCTTGGCAACCCCTTCCAATGAATGTGATTCTCGTCAGTCTCTGCTTGGGGCTACGTCAAACGACACAAACCATAGCGATAGAACTTGGAACTACATTATTGTGCCAAGTTTCAAAGAGCTAGCACAAACCGTGTTTGATTTAGAGTTCCAACTACATGTATCCATATAGGAGAAAACAGAGTGAAACCTAAACATGAAAACAGTTACTGCAAAGGAATGGTTTAACCTAGAAGAATGAAATTTGGTGAGCCAAGTGGGACTGGTGTACTGATCATTACCTGCAAGTATCATCAAGATTGGGTGAAAAAATGTTTGCTGAGATTTCAGGAAACTCGTAGTTTTTTGGAAGCTTGGCATCCCCTTCCAATGAATGTGATGCTCGTGAGTCTCTGCTTGGGGCTACGTCAATAGGATACAAACCATAGCGATAGAACTTGGACCTACATTATTGTGCCAAGTTTCAAAGAGCTAGCACAAACCGTGTTTGATTTAGAGTTCCAACTACATGTATCCATATAGGAGAAAACAGAGTGAAACCTAAACATGAAAACGGTTACTGCAAAGGAACGGTTTAACCTAGAAGAACGAAATTTGGTGAGCCTAGTGGGATTGGTGTACTGATCATTACCTGCCAGTATCATCAAGATTGGGTGAAAAAATGTTTGCTGAGATTTCAGGAAACTCGTAGTTTTTTTGGAAGCTTGGCAACCCCTTTAGATGAAAGTGATTCTCGTCAGTCTCTGCTTGGGGCTACTTCAATAGGACACAAACCATAGCGATAGAACTTGGAACTACATTATTGTGCCAAGTTTCAAAGAGCTAACAAAAACCGTGTTTGATTTAGAGTTCCAACTACATGTATCCATATAGGAGAAAACAGAGTGAAACCTAAACATGAAAACGGTTACTGCAAATAAACGTTTTAACCTAGAAGAACGAAATTTGGTGAGCCTAGTGGGATTGGTGTACTGATCATTACCTGCCAGTATCATCAAGATTGGGTGAAAAAATGTTTGCTGAGATTTCAGGAAACTCGTAGTTTTTTGGAAGCTTGGCAACCCCTTTCAATGAAAGTGACTCTCGTCAGTCTCTGCTTGGGGATACTTCAATAGGACACAAACCATAGCGATAGAACTTGGAACTACATTATTGTGCAAAGTTTCAAAGAGCTAACAGAACCCGTGTTTGATTTAGAGTTCCAACTACATGTATCCATATAGGAGAAAACAGAGTGAAACCTAAACATGAAAATGGTTACTGCAAAGGAACGGTTTAACCTAGAAGAACGAAATTTGGTGAGCCAAGTGGGATTGGTGTACTGATCATTACCTGCCAGTACCATCAAGATTGGGTGAAAAATGTTTGCTGAGATTTCAGGAAATTCGTAGTTTTTTGGAAGCTTGGCAACCCCTTTCAATGAATGTCATTCTCGTAAGTCTCTGCTTGGGTCTACATCAATAGGACACAAACCATAGCCATAGAACTTGGAACTACATTATTGTGCCAAGTTTCAAAGAGCTAGCACAAACCGTGTTTGATTTAGAGTTCCAACTACATGTATCCATATAGGAGAAAACAGAGTGAAACCTAAACATGAAAACGGTTACTGCAAAGGAACGGTTTAACCTAGAAGAACGAAACTTGGTGAGCCAAGTGGGATTGGTGTACTGATCATTACCTGCCAGTACCATCAAGATTGGGTGAAAAAATGTTTGCTGAGATTTCAGGAAATTCGTAGTTTTTTGGAAGCTTGGCAACCCCTTTCAATGAATGTCATTCTCGTAAGTCTCTGCTTGGGGCGACATCAATAGGACACAAACCATAGCGATAGAACTTGGAACTACGTTATTGTGCCAAGTTTCAAAGAGCTAGCACAAAACCGTGTTTGATTTAGAGTTCCAACTACATGTATCCGTATAGGAGAAAACAGAGTGAAACCTAAACATGAAAACGGTTACTGCAAAGGAACGGTTTAACCTAGAAGAACGAAATTTGGTGAGCCTAGTGGGATTGGTGTACTGATCATTACTTGCCAGTATCATCAAAATTGGGTGAAAAAATGTTTGCTGAGATTTCAGGAAACTCGTAGTTTTTTGGAAGCTTGGCAACCCCTTTCAATGAAAGTGATTCTCGTCAGTCTCTGCTTGGGGCTACTTCAATAGGACACAAACCATAGCGATAGAACTTGGAACTACATTATTGTGCCAAGTTTCAAAGAGCTAACAGAAACCGTGTTTGATTTAGAGTTCCAACTACATGTATCCCTATAGGAGAAAACAGAGTGAAACCTAAACATGAAAACGGTTACTGTAAAGGAACGGTTTAACCTAGAAGAACGAAATTTGGTGAGCCAAGTGGGACTGGTGTACTGATCATTACCTGCAAGTATCATCAAGATTTTGTGAATAAATGTTTGCTGAGATTTCAGGAAACTCGTAGTTTTTTGGAAGCTTGGCAACCCCTTCCAATGAAAGTGATTCTCGTCAGTCTCTGCTTGGGGATACTTCAATAGGACACAAACCATAGCGATAGAACTTGGAACTACATTATTGTGCTAAGTTTCAAAGAGCTAGCACAAACCGTGTTTGATTTAGAGTTCCAACTACATGTATCCCTATAGGATAAAACAGAGTGAAACCTAAACATGAAAACGGTTACTGCAAAGGAACGGTTTAACCTAGAAGAACGAAATTTGGTGAGCCAAGTGGGATTGGTGTACTGATCATTACCTGCCAGTACCATCAAGATTGGGTGAAAAAATGTTTGCTGAGACTTCAGGAAATTCGTAGTTTTTTGGAAGCTTGTCAACCCCTTTCAATGAAAGTGATTCTCGTCAGTCTCTGCTTGGGGCTACTTCCATAGGACACAAACCATAGCGATAGAACTTGGAACTACATTATTGTGCCAAGTTTCAAAGAGCTAGCACAAACCGTGTTTGATTTAGAGTTCCAACTACATGTATCCATATAGGAGAAAACAGAGTGAAACCTAAACATGAAAACGGTTACTGCAAAGTAACAGTTTAACCTAGAAGAACGAAATTTGGTGAGCCAAGTGGGACTGGTGTACGGATCATTACCTGCAAGTATCATCAAGATTGGGTGAAAAAATGTTTGTTGAGATTTCAGGAAACTCGTAGTTTTTTGGAAGCTTGGCAACCCCTTCCAATGAATGTGATTCTCGTCAGTCTCTGCTTGCGGCTACGTCAAACGACACAAACCATAGCGATAGAACTTGGAACTACATTATTGTGCCAAGTTTCAAAGAGCTAGCACAAACCGTGTTTGATTTAGAGTTCCAAATACATGTATCCATATAGGAGAAAACAGAGTGAAACCTAAACATGAAAACAGTTACTGCAAAGGAATGGTTTAACCTAGAAGAATGAAATTTGGTGAGCCAAGTGGGACTGGTGTACTGATCATTACCTGCAAGTATCATCAAGATTGGGTGAAAAAATGTTTGCTGAGATTTCAGGAAACTCGTAGTTTTTTGGAAGCTTGGCATCCCCTTCCAATGAATGTGATTCTCGTGAGTCTCTGCTTGGGGCTACGTCAATAGGATACAAACCATAGCGATAGAACTTGGACCTACATTATTGTGCCAAGTTTCAAAGAGCTAGCACAAACCGTGTTTGATTTAGAGTTCCAACTACATGTATCCATATAGGAGAAAACAGAGTGAAACCTAAACATGAAAACGGTTACTGCAAAGGAACGGTTTAACCTAGAAGAACGAAATTTGGTGAGCCTAGTGGGATTGGTGTACTGATCATTACCTGCCAGTATCATCAAGATTGGGTGAAAAAATGTTTGCTGAGATTTCAGGAAACTCGTAGTTTTTTTGGAAGCTTGGCAACCCCTTTCAATGAAAGTGATTCTCGTCAGTCTCTGCTTGGGGCTACTTCAATAGGACACAAACCATAGCGATAGAACTTGGAACTACATTATTGTGCCAAGTTTCAAAGAGCTAACAAAAACCGTGTTTGATTTAGAGTTCCAACTACATGTATCCATATAGGAGAAAACAGAGTGAAACCTAAACATGAAAACGGTTACTGCAAATAAACGTTTTAACCTAGAAGAACGAAATTTGGTGAGCCTAGTGGGATTGGTGTACTGATCATTACCTGCCAGTATCATCAAGATTGGGTGAAAAAATGTTTGCTGAGATTTCAGGAAACTCGTAGTTTTTTGGAAGCTTGGCAACCCCTTTCAATGAAAGTGACTCTCGTCAGTCTCTGCTTGGGGATACTTCAATAGGACACAAACCATAGCGATAGAACTTGGAACTACATTATTGTGCCAAGTTTCAAAGAGCTAACAGAAACCGTGTTTGATTTAGAGTTCCAACTACATGTATCCATATAGGAGAAAACAGAGTGAAACCTAAACATGAAAATGGTTACTGCAAAGGAACGGTTTAACCTAGAAGAACGAAATTTGGTGAGCCAAGTGGGATTGGTGTACTGATCATTACCTGCCAGTACCATCAAGATTGGGTGAAAAAATGTTTGCTGAGATTTCAGGAAATTCGTAGTTTTTTGGAAGCTTGGCAACCCCTTTCAATGAATGTCATTCTCGTAAGTCTCTGCTTGGGTCTACATCAATAGGACACAAACCATAGCCATAGAACTTGGAACTACATTATTGTGCCAAGTTTCAAAGAGCTAGCACAAACCGTGTTTGATTTAGAGTTCCAACTACATGTATCCATATAGGAGAAAACAGAGTGAAACCTAAACATGAAAACGGTTACTGCAAAGGAACGGTTTAACCTAGAAGAACGAAATTTGGTGAGCCTAGTGGGATTGGTGTACTGATCATTACCTGCCAGTATCATCAAGATTGGGTGAAAAAATGTTTGCTGAGATTTCAGGAAACTCGTAGATTTTTGGAAGCTTGGCAACCCCTTTCAATGAAAGTGATTCTCGTCAGTCTCTGCTTGGGTCTACTTCAATAGGACACAAACCATAGCGATAGAACTTGGAACTACATTATTGTGCCAAGTTTCAAAGAGCTAACAGAAACCGTGTTTGATTTAGAGTTCCAACTACATGTATCCATATAGGAGAAAACAGAGTGAAACCTAAACATGAAAACGGTTACTGCAAAGGAACGGTTTAACCTAGAAGAACGAAATTTGGTGAGCCTAGTGGGATTGGTGTACTGATCATTACCTGCCAGTATCATCAAGATTGGGTGAAAAAATGTTTGCTGAGATTTCAGGAAACTCGTAGTTTTTTGGAAGCTTGGCAACCCCTTTCAATGAAAGTGATTCTCGTCAGTCTCTGCTTGGGGCTACTTCAATAGTACACAAACCATAGCGATAGAACTTGGAACTACATTATTGTGCAAAGTTTCAAAGAGCTAGCACAAACCGTGTTTGATTTAGAGTTCCAACTACATGTATCCATATAGGAGAAAACAGAGTGAAACCTAAACATGAAAACGGTTACTGCAAAGGAACGGTTTAACCTAGAAGAACGAAACTTGGTGAGCCAAGTGGGATTGGTGTACTTATCATTACCTGCCAGTACCATCAAGATTGGGTGAAAAAATGTTTGCTGAGATTTCAGGAAATTCGTAGTTTTTTGGAAGCTTGGCAACCCCTTTCAATGAATGTCATTCTCGTAAGTCTCTGCTTGGGGCGACATCAATAGGACACAAACCATAGCGATAGAACTTGGAACTACGTTATTGTGCCAAGTTTCAAAGAGCTAGCACAAACCGTGTTTGATTTAGAGTTCCAACTACATGTATCCGTATAGGAGAAAACAGAGTGAAACCTAAACATGAAAACGGTTACTGCAAAGGAACGGTTTAACCTAGAAGAACGAAATTTGGTGAGCCTAGTGGGATTGGTGTACTGATCATTACTTGCCAGTATCATCAAGATTGGGTGAAAAAATGTTTGCTGAGATTTCAGGAAACTCGTAGTTTTTTGGAAGCTTGGCAACCCCTTTCAATGAAAGTGATTCTCGTCAGTCTCTGCTTGGGGCTACTTCAATAGGACACAAACCATAGCGATAGAACTTGGAACTACATTATTGTGCCAAGTTTCAAAGAGCTAACAGAAACCGTGTTTGATTTAGAGTTCCAACTACATGTATCCATATAGGAGAAAACAGAGTGAAACCTAAACATGAAAACGGTTACTGCAAAGGAACGGTTTAACCTAGAAGAACGAAATTTGGTGAGCCAAGTGGGATTGGTGGACTGATCATTACCTGCCAGTACCATCAAGATTGGGTGAAAAAATATTTGCTGAGATTTCGGAAATTCGTAGTTTTTTGGAAGCTTGGCAACCCCTTTCAATGAATGTCATTCTCATAATTCCCTGCTTGGGGCGACATCAATAGGACACAAACCATAGCGATAGAACTTGGAACTACATTATTGTGCCAAGTTTCAAAGAGCTAGCATAAACCGTGTTTGATTTAGAGTTCCAACTACATGTATCCGTATAGGAGAAAACAGAGTGAAACCTAAACATGAAAACGGTTACTGCAAAGGAACGGTTTAACCTAGAAGAACGAAATTTGGTGAGCCTAGTGGGATTGGTGTACTGATCATTACCTGCCAGTATCATCAAGATTGGGTGAAAAAATGTTTGCTGAGATTTCAGGAAACTCGTAGTTTTTTGGAAGCTTGGCAACCCCTTTCAATGAAAGTGATTCTCGTCAGTCTCTGCTTGGGGCTACTTCAATAGGACACAAACCATAGCGATAGAACTTGGAACTACATTATTGTGCCAAGTTTCAAAGAGCTAGCACAAACCGTGTTTGACTTAGAGTTCCAACTACATGTATCCATATAGGAGAAAACAGAGTGAAACCTAAACATGAAAACGGTTCCTGCAAAGGAACGGTTTAACCTAGAAGAACGAAATTTGGTGAGCCAAGTGGGATTGGTGTACTGATCATTACCTGTCAGTATCATCAAGATTGGGTGAAAAAATGTTTGCTGAGATTTCAGGAAACTCGTAGTTTTTAGGAAGCTTGGCAACCCCTTTCAATGAAAGTGATTCTCCTCAGTCTCTGCTTGGGGCTACTTCCATAGGACACAAACCATAGCGATAGAACTTGGAACTACATTATTGTGCCAAGTTTCAAAGAGCTAACAGAAACCGTGTTTGATTTAGAGTTCCAACTACATGTATCCATATAGGAGAAAACAGAGTGAAACCTAAACATGAAAACGGTTACTGCAAAGGAACGGTTTAACCTAGAAGTACGAAATTTGGTGAGCCTAGTGGGATTGGTGTACTGATCATTACCTGCAAGTATCATCAAGATTGGGTGAAAAAATGTTTGCTGAGATTTCAGGAAACTCGCAGTTGTTTGGAAGCTTGGCAACACCTTCCAATCAATGTGATTCTCGTCAGTCTCTGCTTGGGGCTACGTCAATAGGACACAAACCATAGCGACAGAACTTGGAACTACATTATTGTGCCAAGTTTCAAAGAGCTAGCACAAACCGTGTTTGATTTAGAGTTCCAACTACATGTATCCATATAGGAGAAAACAGAGTGAAACCTAAACATGAAAAAGGTTACTGCAAAGGAACGGTTTAACCTAGAAGAACGAAATTTGGTGAGCCAAGTGGGACTAGTGTACTGATCATTACCTGCAAGTATCATCAAGATTGGGTTAAAAAATGTTTGCTGAGATTTCAGGAAACTCGCAGTTTTTTGGAAGCTTGGCAACCCCTTCCAATGAATGTGATTCTCGTCAGTCTCTGCTTGGGGCTACTTCAATAGGACACAAACCATAGCGATAGAACTTGGAACTACATTATTGTGCCAAGTTTCAAAGAGCTAGCACAAACCGTGTTTGATTTAGAGTTCCAACTACATGTATCCATATAGGAGAAAACAGAGTGTAACCTAAACATGAAAACGGTTACTGCAAAGGAACGGTTTAACCTAGAAGAACGAAATTTGGTGAGCCAAGTGGGATTGCTGTACTGATCATTACCTGCCAGTACCATCAAGATTGGTGAAAAAATGTTTGCTGAGACTTCAGGAAATTCGTAGTTTTTTGGAAGCTTGGCAACCCTTTCAATGAAAGTGATTCTCGTCAGTCTCTGCTTGGGGCTACTTCCATAGGACACAAACCATAGCGATAGAACTTGGAACTACATTATTGTGCCAAGTTTCAAAGAGCTAGCACAAACCGTGTTTGATTTAGAGTTCCAACTACATGTATCCATATAGGAGAAAACAGAGTGAAACCTAAACATGAAAACGGTTACTGCAAAGTAACAGTTTAACCTAGAAGAACGAAATTTGGTGAGCCAAGTGGGACTGGTGTACGGATCATTACCTGCAAGTATCATCAAGATTGGGTGAAAAAATGTTTGTTGAGATTTCAGGAAACTCGTAGTTTTTTGGAAGCTTGGCAACCCCTTCCAATGAATGTGATTCTCGTCAGTCTCTGCTTGGGGCTACGTCAATACGACACAAACCATAGCGATAGAACTTGGAACTACATTATTGTGCCAAGTTTCAAAGAGCTAGCACAAACCGTGTTTGATTTAGAGTTCCAACTACATGTATCCATATAGGAGAAAACAGAGTGAAACCTAAACATGAAAACAGTTACTGCAAAGGAACGGTTTAACCTAGAAGAATGAAATTTGGTGAGCCAAGTGGGACTGGTGTACTGATCATTACCTGCAAGTATCATCAAGATTGGGTGAAAAAATGTTTGCTGAGATTTCAGGAAACTCGTAGTTTTTTGGAAGCTTGGCATCCCCTTCCAATGAATGTGATTCTCGTGAGTCTCTGCTTGGGGCTACGTCAATAGGATACAAACCATAGCGATAGAACTTGGACCTACATTATTGTGCCAAGTTTCAAAGAGCTAGCACAAACCGTGTTTGATTTAGAGTTCCAACTACATGTATCCATATAGGAGAAAACAGAGTGAAACCTAAACATGAAAACGGTTACTGCAAAGGAACGGTTTAACCTAGAAGAACGAAATTTGGTGAGCCTAGTGGGATTGGTGTACTGATCATTACTTGCCAGTATCATCAAGATTGGGTGAAAAAATGTTTGCTGAGATTTCAGGAAACTCGTAGTTTTTTGGAAGCTTGGCAACCCCTTTCAATGAAAGTGATTCTCGTCAGTCTCTGCTTGGGGCTACTTCAATAGGACACAAACCATAGCGATAGAACTTGGAACTACATTATTGTGCCAAGTTTCAAAGAGCTAACAGAAACCGTGTTTGATTTAGAGTTCCAACTACATGTATCCATATAGGAGAAAACAGAGTGAAACCTAAACATGAAAACGGTTACTGCAAAGGAACGGTTTAACCTAGAAGAACGAAATTTGGTGAGCCAAGTGGGATTGGTGTACTGATCATTACCTGCCAGTACCATCAAGATTGGGTGAAAAAATATTTGCTGAGATTTCGGAAATTCGTAGTTTTTTGGAAGCTTGGCAACCCCTTTCAATGAATGTCATTCTCATAATTCCCTGCTTGGGGCGACATCAATAGGACACGAACCATAGCGATAGAACTTGGAACTACATTATTGTGCCAAGTTTCAAAGAGCTAGCACAAACCGTGTTTGATTTAGAGTTCCAACTACATGTATCCGTATAGGAGAAAACAGAGTGAAACCTAAACATGAAAACGGTTACTGCAAAGGAACGGTTTTAACCTAGAAGAACGAAATTTGGTGAGCCTAGTGGGATTGGTGTACTGATCATTACCTGCCAGTATCATCAAGATTGGGTGAAAAAATGTTTGCTGAGATTTCAGGAAACTCGTAGTTTTTTGGAAGCTTGGCAACCCCTTTCAATGAAAGTGATTCTCGTCAGTCTCTGCTTGGGGCTACTTCAATAGGACACAAACCATAGCGATAGAACTTGGAACTACATTATTGTGCCAAGTTTCAAAGAGCTAGCACAAACCGTGTTTGACTTAGAGTTCCAACTACATGTATCCATATAGGAGAAAACAGAGTGAAACCCTAAACATGAAAACGGTTCCTGCAAAGGAACGGTTTAACCTAGAAGAAAGAAATTTTGTGAGCCAAGTGGGATTGGTGTACTGATCATTACCTGTCAGTATCATCAAGATTGGGTGAAAAAATGTTTGCTGAGATTTCAGGAAACTCGTAGTTTTTTGGAAGCTTGGCAACCCCTTTCAATGAAAGTGATTCTCGTCAGTCTCTGCTTGGGGCTACTTCCATAGGACACAAACCATAGCGATAGAACTTGGAACTACATTATTGTGCCAAGTTTCAAAGAGCTAACAGAAACCGTGTTTGATTTAGAGTTCCAACTACATGTATCCATATAGGAGAAAACAGAGTGAAACCTAAACATGAAAACGGTTACTGCAAAGGAACGGTTTAACCTAGAAGTACGAAATTTGGTGAGCCTAGTGGGATTGGTGTACTGATCATTACCTGCAAGTATCATCAAGATTGGGTGAAAAATGTTTGCTGAGATTTCAGGAAACTCCCAGTTTTTTGGAAGCTTGGCAACACCTTCCAATCAATGTGATTCTCCTCAGTCTCTGCTTGGGGCTACGTCAATAGGACACAAACCATAGCGACAGAACTTGGAACTACATTATTGTGCCAAGTTTCAAAGAGCTAGCACAAACCGTGTTTGATTTAGAGTTCCAAATACATGTATCCATATAGGAGAAAACAGAGTGAAACCTAAACATGAAAAAGGTTACTGCAAAGGAACGGTTTAACCTAGAAGAACGAAATTTGGTGAGCCAAGTGGGACTCGTGTACTGATCATTACCTGCAAGTATCATCAAGATTGGGTTAAAAAATGTTTGCTGAGATTTCAGGAAACTCGCAGTTTTTTGGAAGCTTGGCAACCCCTTCCAATGAATGTGATTCTCGTCAGTCTCTGCTTGGGGCTACTTCAATAGGACACAAACCATAGCGATAGAACTTGGAACTACATTATTGTGCCAAGTTTCAAAGAGCTAGCACAAACCGTGTTTGATTTAGAGTTCCAACTACATGTATCCATATAGGAGAAAACAGAGTGTAACCTAAACATGAAAACGGTTACTGCAAAGGAACGGTTTAACCTAGAAGAACGAAATTTGGTGAGCCAAGTGGGATTGGTGTACTGATCATTACCTGCCAGTACCATCAAGATTGGGTGAAAAAATGTTTGCTGAGACTTCAGGAAATTCGTAGTTTTTTGGAAGCTTGGCAACCCCTTTCAATGAAAGTGATTCTCGTCAGTCTCTGCTTGGGGCTACTTCCATAGGACACAAACCATAGCGATAGAACTTGGAACTACATTATTGTGCCAAGTTTCAAAGAGCTAGCACAAACCGTGTTTGATTTAGAGTTCCAACTACATGTATCCATATAGGAGAAAACAGAGTGAAACCTAAACATGAAAACGGTTACTGCAAAGTAACAGTTTAACCTAGAAGAACGAAATTTGGTGAGCCAAGTGGGACTGGTGTACGGATCATTACCTGCAAGTATCATCAAGATTGGGTGAAAAAATGTTTGTTGAGATTTCAGGAAACTCGTAGTTTTTTCGAAGCTTGGCAACCCCTTCCAATGAATGTGATTCTCGTCAGTCTCTGCTTGGGGCTACGTCAATACGACACAAACCATAGCGATAGAACTTGGAACTACATTATTGTGCCAAGTTTCAAAGAGCTAGCACAAACCGTGTTTGATTTAGAGTTCCAACTACATGTATCCATATAGGAGAAAACAGAGTGAAACCTAAACATGAAAACAGTTACTGCAAAGGAACGGTTTAACCTAGAAGAATGAAATTTGGTGAGCCAAGTGGGACTGGTGTACTGATCATTACCTGCAAGTATCATCAAGATTGGGTGAAAAAAATGTTTGCTGAGATTTCAGGAAACTCGTAGTTTTTTGGAAGCTTGGCATCCCCTTCCAATGAATGTGATTCTCGTGAGTCTCTGCTTGGGGCTACGTCAATAGGATACAAACCATAGCGTTAGAACTTGGACCTACATTATTGTGCCTAGTTTCAAAGAGCTAGCACAAACCGTGTTTGATTTAGAGTTCCAACTACATGTATCCATATAGGAGAAAACAGAGTGAAACGTAAACATGAAAACGGTTACTGCAAAGGAAAGGTTTAACCTAGAAGAACGAAATTTGGTGAGCCTAGTGGGATTGGTGTACTGATCATTACCTGCCAGTATCATCAAGATTGGGTGAAAAAATGTTTGCTGAGATTTCAGGAAACTCGTAGTTTTTTGGAAGCTTGGCAACCCCTTTCAATGAAAGTGACTCTCGTCAGTCTCTGCTTGGGGCTACTTCAATAGGACACAAACCATAGCGATAGAACTTGGAACTACATTATTGTGCAAAGTTTCAAAGAGCTAACAGAAACCGTGTTTGATTTAGAGTTCCAACTACATGTATCCATATAGGAGAAAACAGAGTGAAACCTAAACATGAAAACGGTTACTGCAAAGGAACGGTTTAACCTAGAAGAACGAAATTTGGTGAGCCAAGTGGGATTGGTGTACTGATCATTACCTGCAAGTATCATCAAGATTGGGTGAAAAAATGTTTGCTGAGATTTCAGGAAACTCGTAGTTTTTTGGAAGCTTGGCAACCCCTTTCAATGAAAGTGATTCTCGTCAGTCTCTGCTTGGGGCTACTTCAATAGGACACAAACCATAGCGATAGAACTTGGAACTACATTATTGTGCCAAGTTTCAAAGAGCTAGCACAAACCGTGTTTGATTTCGAGTTCCAACTACATGTACCCATATAGGAGAAAACAGAGTGAAACCTAAACATGAAAACGGTTACTGCAAAGGAACGGTTTAACCTAGAAGAACGAAATTTGGTGAGCCAAGTGGGATTGGTGTTCTGATCATTACCTGCCAGTACCATCAAGATTGGGTGAAAAAATGTTTGCTGAGATTTCAGGAAATTCGTAGTTTTTTGGAAGCTTGGCAACCCCTTTCAATGAATGTCATTCTCGTAAGTCTCTGCTTGGGGCTACATCAATAGGACACAAACCATAGAGATAGAACTTGGAACTACATTATTGTGCCAATTTTCAAAGAGCTAGCACAAACCGTGTTTGATTTAGAGTTCCAACTACATGTACCCATATAGGAGAAAACAGAGTGAAACCTAAACATGAAAACGGTTACTGCAAAGGAACGGTTTAACCTAGAAGAACGAAATTTGGTGAGCCTAGTGGGATTGGTGTACCGATCATTACCTGCCAGTATCATCAAGATTGGGTGAAAAAATGTTTGCTGAGATTTCAGGAAACTCGTAGTTTTTTTGGAAGCTTGGAACCCCTTTCAATGAAAGTGATTCTCGTCAGTCTCTGCTTGGGGCTACTTCAATAGGACACAAACCATAGCGATAGAACTTGGAACTACATTATTGTGCAAAGTTTCAAAAAGCTAACAGAAACCGTGTTTGATTTAGAGTTCCAACTACATGTATCCATATAGGAGAAAACAGAGTGAATCCTAAACAAGAAAACGGTTACTGCAAAGGAACGGTTTAACCTAGAAGAACGAAATTTGGTGAGCCAAGTGGGACTGGTGTACTGATCATTACCTGCAAGTATCATCAAGATTGGGTGAAAAAATGTTTGCTGAGATTTCCGGAAACTCGTAGTTTTTTGGAAGCTTGGCAACCCCTTCCAAGGAAAGTGATTCTCGTCAGTCTCTGCTTGGGGCTACTTCAATAGGACACAAACCATAGCGATAGAACTTGGAACTACATTATTGTGCCAAGTTTCAAAGAGCTAGCACAAACCGTGTTTGATTTAGAGTTCCAACTACATGTATCCATATAGGAGAAAACAGAGTGAAACCTAAACATGAAAACGGTTACTGCAAAGGAACGGTTTAACCTAGAAGAACGAAATTTGGTGAGCCAAGTGGGATTGGTGTACTGATCATTACCTGCCAGTACCATCAAGATTGGGTGAAAAAATGTTTGCTGAGATTTCAGGAAATTCGTAGTTTTTTGGAAGCTTGGCAACCCCTTTCAATGAATGTCATTCTCGTAAGTCTCTGCATGGGGCTACATCAATAGGACACAAACCATAGCGATAGAACTTGGAACTACATTATTGTGCCAAGTTTCAAAGAGCTAGCACAAACCGTGTTTGATTTAGAGTTCCAACTACATGTATCCACATAGGAGAAAACAGAGTGAAACCTAAATATGGAAACGGTTACTGCAAAGGTACGGTTTAACCTAGAAGAACGAAATTTGGTGAGCCTTGTGGGATTGGTGTTCTGATCATTACCTGCAAGTATCATCAAGATTGGGTGAAAAAAATGTTTGCTGAGATTTCAGCAAACTCGTAGTTTTTTGGAAGCTTGGCAACCCCTTTCAATGAAAGTGATCTCGTCAGTCTCTGCTTGGGGATACTTCAATAGGACACAAACCATAGCGATAGAACTTGGAACTACATTATTGTGCCAAGTTTCAAAGAGCTAGCACAAACCGTGTTTGATTTAGGGTTCCAACTACATGTACCCATATAGGAGAAAACAGAGTGAAACCTAAACATGAAAACGGTTACTGCAAAGGAACGGTTTAACCTAGAAGAACGAAATTTGGTGAGCCAAGTGGGATTGGTGTACTGATCATTACCTGCCAGTACCATCAAGATTGGGTGAGAAAATGTTTGCTGAGATTTCAGGAAATTCGTAGTTTTTTGGAAGCTTGGCAACCCCTTTCAATGAATGTCATTCTCGTAAGTCTCTGCTTGGGGCTACATCAATAGGACACAAACCATAGCGATAGAACTTGGAACTACATTATTGTGCCAAGTTTCAAAGAGCTAGCACAAACCGTGTTTGATTTAGAGTTCCAACTACATGTATCCATATAGGAGAAAACAGAGTGAAACCTAAACATGAAAACGGTTACTGCAAAGGAACGGTTTAACCTAGAAGAACGAAATTTGGTGAGCCAAGTGGGATTGGTGTACTGATCAATACCTGCCAGTACCATCAAGATTGGGTGAAAAAATGTTTGCTGAGATTTCAGGAAACTCGTAGTTTTTTGGAAGCTTGGCAACCCCTTTCAATGAAAGTGATTCTCGTCAGTCTCTGCTTGGGGCTACTTCAATAGGACACAAACCATAGCGACAGAACTTGGAACTACATTATTGTGCCAAGTTTCAAAGAGCTAGCACAAACCGTGTTTTTTTAGAGTTCCAACTACATGTATCCATATAGGAGAAAACAAAATGAAACCTAAACATGAAAACGGTTACTGCAAAGTAACAGTTTAACCTAGAAGAACGAAATTTGGTGAGCCAAGTGGGACTGGTGTACGGATCATTACCTGCAAGTATCATCAAGATTGGGTGAAAATATGTTTGTTGAGATTTCAGGAAACTCGCAGTTTTTTGGAAGCTTGGCAACCCCTTCCAATGAATGTGATTCTCGTCAGTCTCTGCTTGGGGCTACGTCAATACGACACAAACCATAGCGATAGAACTTGGAACTACATTATTGTGCCAAGTTTCAAAGAGCTAGCACAAACCGTGTTTGATTTAGAGTTCCAACTACATGTATCCATATAGGAGAAAACAGAGTGAAACCTAAACATGAAAACAGTTACTGCAAAGGAACGGTTTAACCTAGAAGAATGAAATTTGGTGAGCCAAGTGGGACTGGTGTACTGATCATTACCTGCAAGTATCATCAAGATTGGGTGAAAAAATGTTTTGCTGAGATTTCAGGAAACTCGTAGTTTTTTGGAAGCTTGGCATCCCCTTCCAATGAATGTGATTCTCGTGAGTCTCTGCTTGGGGCTACGTCAATAGGATACAAACCATAGCGATAGAACTTGGACCTACATTATTGTGCCAAGTTTCAAAGAGCTAGCACAAACCGTGTTTGATTTAGAGTTCCAACTACATGTATCCATATAGGAGAAAACAAGAGTGAAACGTAAACATGAAAACGGTTACTGCAAAGGAACGGTTTAACCTAGAAGAACGAAATTTGGTGAGCCTAGTGGGATTGGTGTACTGATCATTACTTGCCAGTATCATCAAGATTGGGTGAAAAAATGTTTGCTGAGATTTCAGGAAACTCGTAGTTTTTTGGAAGCTTGGCAACCCCTTTCAATGAAAGTGACTCTCGTCAGTCTCTGCTTGGGGATACTTCAATAGGACACAAACCATAGCGATAGAACTTGGAACTACATTATTGTGCCAAGTTTCAAAGAGCTAACAGAAACCGTGTTTTGATTTAGAGTTCCAACTACATGTATCCATATAGGAGAAAACAGAGTGAAACCTAAACATGAAAACGGTTACTGCAAAGGAACGGTTTAACCTAGAAGAACGAAATTTGGTGAGCGTTGTGGGATTGGTGTTCTGATCATTACCTGCAAGTATCATCAAGATTGGGTGAAAAAATGTTTGCTGAGTTTTCAGGAAACTCGTAGTTTTTGGAAGCTTGGCAACCCCTTTCAATGAAAGTGATTCTCGTCAGTCTCTGCTTGGGGATACTTCAATAGGACACAAACCATAGCGATAGAACTTGGAACTACATTATTGTGCCAAGTTTCAAAGAGCTAGCACAAACCGTGTTTCATTTAGATTTCCAACTACATGTATCCATATAGGAGAAAACAGAGTGAAACCTAAACATGAAAACGGTTACTGCAAAGGAACGGTTAACCTAGAAGAACGAAATTTGGTGAGCCTAGTGGGATTGGTGTACTGATCATTTCCTGCCAGTATCATCAAGATTGGGTGAAAAAATGTTTGCTGAGATTTCAGGAACTCGTAGTTTTTTTGGATGCTTGGCAACCCCTTTCAATGAAAGTGATTCTCGTCAGTCTCTGCTTGGGGCTACTTCAATAGGACACAAACCATAGCGATAGAACTTGGAACTACATTATTGTGCCAAGTTTCAAAGAGCTAACAAAAACCGTGTTTGATTTAGAGTTCCAACTACATGTATCCATATAGGAGAAAACAGAGTGAAACCTAAACATGAAAACGGTTACTGCAAATAAACGTTTTAACCTAGAAGAACGAAATTTGGTGAGCCTAGTGGGATTGGTGTACTGATCATTACCTGCCAGTATCATCAAGATTGGGTGAAAAAATGTTTGCTGAGATTTCAGGAAACTCGTAGTTTTTTGGAAGCTTGGCAACCCCTTTCAATGAAAGTGACTCTCGTCAGTCTCTGCTTGGGGATACTTCAATAGGACACAAACCATAGCGATAGAACTTGGAACTACATTATTGTGCAAAGTTTCAAAGAGCTAACAGAACCCGTGTTTGATTTAGAGTTCCAACTACATGTATCCATATAGGAGAAAACAGAGTGAAACCTAAACATGAAAATGGTTACTGCAAAGGAACGGTTTAACCTAGAAGAACGAAATTTGGTGAGCCAAGTGGGATTGGTGTACTGATCATTACCTGCCAGTACCATCAAGATTGGGTGAAAAAATGTTTGCTGAGATTTCAGGAAATTCGTAGTTTTTTTGGAAGCTTGGCAACCCCTTTCAATGAATGTCATTCTCGTAAGTCTCTGCTTGGGTCTATATCAATAGGACACAAACCATAGCGATAGAACTTGGAACTACATTATTGTGCCAAGTTTCAAAGAGCTAGCACAAACCGTGTTTGATTTAGAGTTCCAACTACATGTATCCATATAGGAGAAAACAGAGTGAAACCTAAACATGAAAACAGTTACTGCAAAGGAACGGTTTAACCTAGAAGAATGAAATTTGGTGAGCCAAGTGGGACTGGTGTACTGATCATTACCTGCAAGTATCATCAAGATTGGGTGAAAAAATGTTTGCTGAGATTTCAGGAAACTCGTAGTTTTTTGGAAGCTTGGCATCCCCTTCCAATGAATGTGATTCTCGTGAGTCTCTGCTTGGGCTACGTCAATAGGATACAAACCATAGCGATAGAACTTGGACCTACATTATTGTGCCAAGTTTCAAAGAGCTAGCACAAACCGTGTTTGATTTAGAGTTCCAACTACATGTATCCATATAGGAGAAAACAGAGTGAAACGTAAACATGAAAACGGTTACTGCAAAGGAACGGTTTAACCTAGAAGAACGAAATTTGGTGAGCCTAGTGGGATTGGTGTACTGATCATTACTTGCCAGTATCATCAAGATTGGGTGAAAAAATGTTTGCTGAGATTTCAGGAAACTCGTAGTTTTTTGGAAGCTTGGCAACCCCTTTTCAATGAAAGTGACTCTCGTCAGTCTCTGCTTGGGGATACTTCAATAGGACACAAACCATAGCGATAGAACTTGGAACTACATTATTGTGCCAAGTTTCAAAGAGCTAACAGAAACCGTGTTTGATTTAGAGTTCCAACTACATGTATCCATATAGGAGAAAACAGAGTGAAACCTAAACATGAAAACGGTTACTGCAAAGGAACGGTTTAACCTAGAAGAACGAAATTTGGTGAGCGTTGTGGGATTGGTGTTCTGATCATTACCTGCAAGTATCATCAAGATTGGGTGAAAAAATGTTTGCTGAGTTTTCAGGAAACTCGTAGTTTTTTGGAAGCTTGGCAACCCCTTTCAATGAAAGTGATTCTCGTCAGTCTCTGCTTGGGGATACTTCAATAGGACACAAACCATAGCGATAGAACTTGGAACTACATTATTGTGCCAAGTTTCAAAGAGCTAGCACAAACCGTGTTTCATTTAGATTTCCAACTACATGTATCCATATAGGAGAAAACAGAGTGAAACCTAAACATGAAAACGGTTACTGCAAAGGAACGGTTTAACCTAGAAGAACGAAATTTGGTGAGCCTAGTGGGATTGGTGTACTGATCATTTCCTGCCAGTATCATCAAGATTGGGTGAAAAAATGTTTGCTGAGATTTCAGGAAACTCGTAGTTTTTTGGATGCTTGGCAACCCCTTTCAATGAAAGTGATTCTCGTCAGTCTCTGCTTGGGGCTACTTCAATAGGACACAAACCATAGCGATAGAACTTGGAACTACATTATTGTGCCAAGTTTCAAAGAGCTAACAAAAACCGTGTTTGATTTAGAGTTCCAACTACATGTATCCATATAGGAGAAAACAGAGTGAAACCTAAACATGAAAACGGTTACTGCAAATAAACGTTTTAACCTAGAAGAACGAAATTTGGTGAGCCTAGTGGGATTGGTGTACTGATCATTACCTGCCAGTATCATCAAGATTGGGTGAAAAAATGTTTGCTGAGATTTCAGGAAACTCGTAGTTTTTTGGAAGCTTGGCAACCCCTTTCAATGAAAGTGACTCTCGTCAGTCTCTGCTTGGGGATACTTCAATAGGACACAAACCATAGCGATAGAACTTGGAACTACATTATTGTGCAAAGTTTCAAAGAGCTAACAGAACCCGTGTTTGATTTAGAGTTCCAACTACATGTATCCATATAGGAGAAAACAGAGTGAAACCTAAACATGAAAATGGTTACTGCAAAGGAACGGTTTAACCTAGAAGAACGAAATTTGGTGAGCCAAGTGGGATTGGTGTACTGATCATTACCTGCCAGTACCATCAAGATTGGGTGAAAAAATGTTTGCTGAGATTTCAGGAAATTCGTAGTTTTTTGGAAGCTTGGCAACCCCTTTCAATGAATGTCATTCTCGTAAGTCTCTGCTTGGGTCTATATCAATAGGACACAAACCATAGCGATAGAACTTGGAACTACATTATTGTGCCAAGTTTCAAAGAGCTAGCACAAACCGTGTTTGATTTAGAGTTCCAACTACATGTATCCATATAGGAGAAAACAGAGTGAAACCTAAACATGAAAACGGTTACTGCAAAGGAACGGTTTAACCTAGAAGAACGAAATTTGGTGAGCCTAGTGGGATTGGTGTACTGATCATTACCTGCCAGTATCATCAAGATTGGGTGAAAAAATGTTTGCTGAGATTTCAGGAAACTCGTAGATTTTTGGAAGCTTGGCAACCCCTTTCAATGAAAGTGATTCTCGTCAGTCTCTGCTTGGGGCTACTTCAATAGGACACAAACCATAGCGATAGAACTTGGAACTACATTATTGTGCAAAGTTTCAAAAAGCTAACAGAAACCGTGTTTGATTTAGAGTTCCAACTACATGTATCCATATAGGAGAAAACAGAGTGAATCCTAAACAAGAAAAACGGTTACTGCAAAGGAACGGTTTAACCTAGAAGAACGAAATTTGGTGAGCCAAGTGGGACTGGTGTACTGATCATTACCTGCAAGTATCATCAAGATTGGGTGAAAAAATGTTTGCTGAGATTTCCGGAAACTCGTAGTTTTTTGGAAGCTTGGCAACCCCTTCCAAGGAAAGTGATTCTCGTCAGTCTCTGCTTGGGGATACTTCAATAGGACACAAACCATAGCGATAGAACTTGGAACTACATTATTGTGCCAAGTTTCAAAGAGCTAGCACAAACCGTGTTTGATTTAGAGTTCCAACTACATGTATCCATATAGGAGAAAACAGAGTGAAACCTAAACATGAAAACGGTTACTGCAAAGGAACGGTTTAACCTAGAAGAACGAAATTTGGTGAGCCTAGTGGGATTGGTGTACTGATCATTACCTGCCAGTATCATCAAGATTGGGTGAAAAAATGTTTGCTGAGATTTCAGGAAACTCGTAGTTTTTTGGAAGCTTGGCAACCCCTTTCAATGAAAGTGATTCTCTTCAGTCTCTGCTTGGGGCTACTTCAATTGGACACAAACCATAGCGATAGAACTTGGAACTACATTATTGTGCAAAGTTTCAAAGAGCTAACAGAAACCGTGTTTGATTTAGAGTTCCAACTACATGTCTCCATATAGGAGAAAACAGAGTGAAACCTAAACAAGAAAACGGTTACTGCAAAGGAACGGTTTAACCTAGAAGAACGAAATTTGGTGAGCCAAGTGGGACTGGTGGACTGATCATTACCTGCAAGTATCATCAAGATTGGGTGAAAAAATGTTTGCTTAGATTTCAGGAAACTCGCAGTTTTTTGGAAGCTTGGCAACCCCTTCCAATGAATGTGATTCTCGTCAGTCTCTGCTTGGGGATACTTCAATAGGACACAAACCATAGCGATAGAACTTGGAACTACATTATTGTGCCAAGTTTCAAAGAGCTAGCACAAACCGTGTTTGATTTAGAGTTCCAACTACATGTATCCATATAGGAGAAAACAGAGTGAAACCTAAACATGAAAACGGTTACTGCAAAGGAACGGTTTAACCTAGAAGAACGAAATTTGGTGAGTCTAGTGGGATTGGTGTACTGATCATTACCTGCCAGTATCATCAAGATTGGGTGAAAAAATGTTTGCTGAGATTTCAGGAAACTCGTAGTTTTTTGGAAGCTTGGCAACCCCTTTCAATGAAAGTGATTCTCTTCAGTCTCTGCTTGGGGCTACTTCAATAGGACACAAACCATAGCGATAGAACTTGGAACTACATTATTGTGCAAAGTTTCAAAGAGCTAACAGAAACCGTGTTTGATTTAGAGTTCCAACTACATGTCTCCATATAGGAGAAAACAGAGTGAAACCTAAACAAGAAAACGGTTACTGCAAAGGAACGGTTTAACCTAGAAGAACGAAATTTGGTGAGCCAAGTGGGACTGGTGGACTGATCATTACCTGCAAGTATCATCAAGATTGGGTGAAAAAATGTTTGCTTAGATTTCAGGAAACTCGCAGTTTTTTGGAAGCTTGGCAACCCCTTCCAATGAATGTGATTCTCGTCAGTCTCTGCTTGGGGCTACGTCAATAGGACACAAACCATAGCGACAGAACTTGGAACTACATTATTGTGCCAAGTTTCAAAGAGCTAGCACAAACCGTGTTTTTTTTAGAGTTCCAACTACATGTATCCATATAGGAGAAAACAGAGTGAAACCTAAACATGAAAACGGTTACTGCAAAGGAACGGTTTAACCTAGAAGAACGAAATTTGGTGAGCCAAGTGGGACTGGTGTACTGATCATTACCTGCAAGTATCATCAAGATTGGGTGAAAAAATGTTTGCTGAGATTTCAGGAAACTCGTAGATTTTCAGAAGCTTGGCAACCCCTTTCAATGAAAGTGATTCTCGTCAGTCTCTGCTTGGGGCTACTTCAATAGGACACAAACCATAGCGATAGAACTTGGAACTACATTATTGTGCCAAGTTTCAAAGAGCTAGCACAAACCGTGTTTGATTTAGAGTTCCAACTACATGTATCCATATAGGAGAAAACAGAGTGAAACCTAAACATGAAAACGGTTACTGCAAAGGAACGGTTTAACCTAGAAGAACGAAATTTGGTGAGCCAAGTGGGATTGGTGTACTGATCATTACCTGCCAGTACCATCAAGATTGGGTGAAAAAATGTTTGCTGAGATTTCAGGAAATTCGTAGTTTTTTGGAAGCTTGGCAACCCCTTTCAATGAATGTCATTCTCGTAAGTCTCTGCATGGGGCTACATCAATAGGACACAAACCATAGCGATAGAACTTGGAACTACATTATTGTGCCAAGTTTCAAAGAGCTAGCACAAACCGTGTTTGATTTAGAGTTCCAACTACATGTATCCACATAGGAGAAAACAGAGTGAAACCTAAATATGGAAACGGTTACTGCAAAGGTACGGTTTAACCTAGAAGAACGAAATTTGGTGAGCCTTGTGGGACTGGTGTTCTGATCATTACCTGCAAGTATCATCAAGATTGGGTGAAAAAATGTTTGCTGAGATTTCAGGAAACTCGTAGTTTTTTGGAAGCTTGGCAACCCCTTTCAATGAAAGTGATTCTCGTCAGTCTCTGCTTGGGGATACTTCAATAGGACACAAACCATAGAGATAGAACT